>NW_009661369.1:3157726-3169600 GCF_000708025.1 Charadrius vociferus
TTTTTTTTCCTCAGACTCTCTTTCAGACTTGCTAAGATCATGTTGAACACCAAGCTGGTCCTCCAAGGTGACTGCAGCCCCTCCCAGCTGCCTGATAGCTGCACACGGAGTAAGCGTTCTCCCTGCTCCATCACCCAAGTAATTTATGAAATAATTGACTCACACTTTGGTCGAGACGGACACCTGTGAAACATGACTCAGTACATCCTCCTGCTCCGGCAGCACACCCCCAGTGGTTGCTCTCACGGAGGGGGTTACAGAGAAATTTCACCGAAATCAAGTTGTTCTCCCTCGCTTGCTCTCAGCGCTGTAGAGAGGTCGCACAGAAGAATTAGGGTTTGTGTCAGGTTTTCTTCCTCCACTGTAGTATATGAAGGACATTTGCATAAAGCGGCTGTCACATTTGTACAAAGAGAAAGAAAGGAAATCAACTCAGCAATGTGAGAAGAGACACAAACAAGCAATAAGGAGGTCTCAGGCTCTGCACATCCACTGGTCACGCTGCCTACATCAGCTCCATGTACTTTACCTGCAGACCTTAACAATTAAAACCAGAAGAGTAATATAAAACACAAAGGTTTCCACTGTGTCTCCCTATTAGGGAACATTTTCAAAAGTTAGAAATAACCACTATCAGCTCATGGCATAAGGGAGCTTGCAGACAGACGGACAACATCTACGTGATGGATGAAGCGTGCAAGTAGCCCTCGAGAAAGGCAGCTTGATGGGAAACCGCGCTGAGCAATAGTTCTTCTCTCTCCTTTGCTTGGGGTGAACTGGGGGGATGGACCCAGTTAACCACAGCACAGCAAGCACATCGCAGCCGATCGATAGCCCAAAGTGGTGGAACAGCCGAGAAATTGTTGCTATGGATTTATATAGGGTTATAAATTTTAAAGGGAGGTCACCTGAGAGTAATCTTAACAAGCAGGAACAGCAACTTCTCTTCTATGTGGAAACAAAGAGAGGTGATATTGGGACAGACAAAGTTGTAAACATCATATTAAGGCATTTGGGAATGGAGGGAAGGCAAGAGGATGTAAAAGCTGACTTAGGTTGTTTAAAAGATATTTTTATTACCTGCGGGTGATACACTGAAGGACATAAACGTGGATTTCTCAGTCTCAGTTTCTGATTAAGAAAGGCAGCGAATTACAGACCACAACTGGAGCCTCTCTGAGAGGCAGCAAGACAGAGTGCTCTGCCCTCCGCCCCCGCTGCCTGCCCCTGCCTGCACCGCTGCCGCCGTGGGGGGGGGGAGGGGGAGGTCCCCGAGCAGCACACCACCACCACCACCTGCCCCAGACTGGGGACTCGTGTGACCTGAGTGAGACAGACCAGACACTCACCTCCCCGCGGCAGCCACGGAGGGGCTTGCGGCAGAGCTGGCTGCCACAGCTGCCCTCAGCCGACTGAAAGGAGAGGAAAATGGAGATGCATCTGAGGAAAGGCAGTTCATGCCAAGCGCGGGAAACCCAACATTTTCACGGTGCCTTTAGGGAAAAGAGAAGGAAAAGCAACCTCTGGGGCAGAAATGAAGGCAAATGGGGACGTCAGGGCACGAAGTGAGAGAGATAGGAACAACAGACACATATGGATGTTCCCAAAGTGAGAAGAGCAGACACGCATCCTATCTGTGTTTTCTACGCAGACACCTTGTTCCAGGAGCAAAATTACTTTTCTGATGCTCTTTGGTAGCTCCTAAGCAAGTTTCACTGCTACCTCATTTTCTCATGTCATCATTTTCTGCCCCACAGAAGAGGAGGATGACAAAGCACAGGCTTTCGTGCAGGTATCCAGCTCTCAGCTGTTACTATGTAGGGATGCTCCACAGAGTGGGATAAGGCACTCTCTGTGTCTTGATCATTCCGGTGGTATGCTGTACTCATGAGAAGCACCCACAGCACCAACACATTCCTCAGTTTCTGGCAGGGATAAAATGGTGTGGGGGTGCTGAGGGGCTCATGCCCTGCTCAGCACTGGCTGAGGCACCAGGGAGTTGCTGGAGAGGTGGAAACACAACCACGTAGCTTGGCAGGCAAACGGGATAAGCAACTGGTTGGACAGAAAACTAGTTCTGGTACCTGCATGATAGAGAAGCTGGATTGACACCGCCAAGTCAGGTATCTGACAGCTTCTGCGTGTTTCTGCCTGCTCAGATAAAGTAACAAGTGCTCATTTCAGACCATGTGTGTCTGGATGGAAGAGTATAATTGGGAAGCTCTTATAGATCTGACCATCCTGTGGTCAGGCAAGAGGTCCTAGTTTTAATGACGATGAAGGCAGAGTCAGAGCCTTCCCTAACTTTTATAAATATCTTATGAGAGAAGAAAATCAGAGACGTTCTAGTTGGCACAATAAGTACCACGTGCTCCTAAAGCAATGGTAGGTTTCAGCAGACAAGCTCGCACCAGCGTATCTACCAAAATAGGGCTGGGAGAGTTGTGGTGCTTCACAGAGTCTTTATTTCCCCGCAACACACCTCCCATGAAACCGATGCTGTCTGACAGCACAGCAGCTATAATGAAGTATGCTAATATTTCCAATTTCATTGCAAATGAAAATAACACAATTAGCTGTTCCCATTCACTAATAGACAGTATCTGATTACTCTTAGGGCTCACTATTCCAGTGTTATGAGCGAGGCCTCGTACAATGGATTGCTCTGCAAATACTTCTCTCCCACACGACGGTCTTTGAGTGCCACAGAGCAGCTCAGATGCCCGGGAGAAGGGACTCCATCTTCAGCCACATCAAGTTGAGGAGCTGCTCAGAGTCTCGGGTTTATGCTTAGCGCACAGGTCACACTCCATCCCCAAACCCTCCCTGCAAAAGGCTTTCTGATGTGTTTATTTTTGACAGTGTAATTCAATCAACTTTATTGTTTTCTTTGAGCCATTTATAGAACAGCAAGTGTACAGAAAGGTGGAGCCCTTTTAACTTATTTGTTTCCCATTTTTCTTATTTGCCACTGCAAAACTACATATAAAACAGGATACACCAACTGTTTGAAAAAATCATAAATGTTTTAGGAAAAGCTAACTTCCTACTGATTAAGAAAAAACTGAGCAGTATCCAAAGTCAGAAACTGATATTGGAAGGAGCAAGGCCCCCATATTTAACGAGACATCTAATTTCTGACAGAAGAAACTTCTTTTGACAACACCTTAGTATTACCTAGATGCATGTCTTTCTATAAAAAGCAGTGACAACTAGAAGTGACAAATTATATCTGCCTGGAGGTATACAATCACATCATCTCATCGTGATGCAAAGGATAACGTGTCACTGAAAGTGATGATTAAAAAACTTCAGTCATTCCAAATGTGTCCTAGATTTAATTATATTTTATAGGACACTCAACCTTTATTCAAACAATCTACATCTTGGAGAATGTTTCCAGAGCTTCTCCTTCTGCTTCAGTTTTAAATGTAATTATTAATCTGCATGCCATCATCCTGTCAGTGAGAAAACAAGTACTGATCCATGCAAAATAAACCCTATCTCAAGAAAGACAGAAGATTCAAGCTAACTTTTAAGACCTTTTTCCAAACCTGCCCTGAAAAATCTCATTCTTTCAATCAAGCTACAAACCGAAGCAACCACACAGCTAGGAGGCCACTCGGACAAACTCTTTCCTAGGAAAAACAACTTTGTTTTAAACCACTCAGGAACTAGACAGTGAGTAGTAGGAAAAAAGCATGAAAATATTCCCCCAGCTCAGAATTTCCTTCCTTCCCCCAGAGCCGATTTGCCTCCTCCTGACCCCATCCAGCCCCTGCACCTGAAGCGTGGCAGCCAGCCCACCCCTGCCATCCCCACACTGTTGAACCAAAACACCCTATGCTAGAGAAACAAGTGTTTCCCACAGTGCTGATAATCCTCCACTGCATTAAAAAAAAACTACAACAAACCTTTCTGCCAATATCCTGGGCTCAGCCCCTTCTTCTGCTGCAGGGAATTTAAGCCTGTGGAAAGATCAGCCAGTGCAGAGATGAAAAACTTGGATCGTTCTTATCCCGCATGGTGTTCCCGTGCTTTACTACCAAACGGAGCTTCATGGGAAACACAGTTGTAAGGACACAGAGCTCCTGAATCCCTGCCAAGCTTAGGGGGAACAAGCATCTTCCAGGCTGCTTGGGCTGTGAAAAAGTGAATCACCCTGTGTGCGGGCTGCTGCCTGGCTATAAGGGGGCAGAAGATAAAAATGTAAAGCAGCCAATTGATTTGGTACTTGTAGGTCCAGTCAGTAAGCAAGACTGCTGAGGGCATCACCTATAGGAAGACAGGTGCTTAAATCCTTTTCCTAATTCTGATCCTATGGATCTAATTCTCACTTTTAAGTGCTGACACATCTTTAAGAATCTGCCATTTTACATGCTAACCAAGGAAAATGAGGAATCCTTTTTCCTTTCTGAGTAATGCTGGAGAGGTAGATAAACTCAGAATCGGGAGCTCAATTCACACAGTATTGTTTCTTTTTCTTGATTACAGAACTGTAATTCCTATTTACATAGTTATAAAGAAATGCACGTGTAGAAAAACACAACTCAACTCAGAAAAATTTCCCTTAACAGTTATTCAGATTTGCCGTTTCCACTCAACACCTCCTGTAATGCCTGTGGACACCAGCAATGGGTAAAAACTGGGAACCAAAGTGCAGTCAGATGTTGGCAGGTATTTTCCCAGGTATTTTCCTCATCACCCAGGTTCTGATGCTGTACCCAGCTGAGAGTGAGATCAAGAGCAAGCTTGCCTCATGTCACACTGCTGTAGAAAACAGTACCTTCAGGAGGTGCTCCAGTAACCAAAAGACCCGTAACAAGGCATAGCTTTCTGGAGACTTGGAGGCATGAACCAGCGCTCACGTCAGGTAACACAGTGGCATAGCTGTCCATCAGTGTGGTTGACATAAGGCACATGGAAAGACAAGGAAAAACCAACAAACGTGACTACGACATAGCGAAGGCATTGAGGACACCTCTTGGTTTGTGTCCTACTGGAACATTATAATTTTTGTTTCTTTATTTTAATGGGTTTGCTCTTTTTCATGCATTTGATGTACCACGATTGGATGGTTCATGTTCTTGCCCTTGACTCAAATAAGCATGACAGAAACACAGGCTCCTTTGTCTGAAAACAAAGGAAAATATCTGTTTTTTTAAGGAGAACAGCAAGGAGCATGGACTGAACAAGGTTCGCTGGGCTCACGTGCAGGGGTCGATGGCCTGTGTGGTGCCTGGCCCCGGCTCGGGTCCTGCCTGGGCAGAGAGGAAGCCCATGCCAAGGGGAGAGCTGCTGGGAAGCCCTCTGCTTGCACGGAGAAGGTGCAAGGGATGGTGCAAGGATGCTCTGCCCCCACGCCTCATGTCAGGGGCACAGGAGCAGCAGAGGGTAGAAGAAGCATGTTGTCTTGTAGGTGATTACCAAGTCTGGGCTGGCAGCTAGAAGCTTACTTGGGCTCAAAAGCAGGGTGGAAGGTGGATCTTGACTATGCTTTATTCTTCCACAAGGCTGTGCAGCAGTAGGTTGGGCAGCTCAAGTGATCGGCTAGCACTTGTAGTTATCTAGTTGAGGGGTCTAGGATTGATGATAACTCAAATACGCTGCAATGAAGAAATGGTTTTAGTCTCTTTTGTCATGTGCACCACCAACCCGATGCTGGAAGGGCGCACTGCATTCAGCTGATGTATCTGAGGTACCTGCTGGAGGAGCTGTTTCCATGTTGTGTGTGATACCTTGAACCACTGCGCTCATCACCTAGTGCAAATACTAGCACCTTCGTCTTCTCTCTTTCTCTCTCACCATGTGTAGTATGGTGCCAACAAACTAGAATGAAAAAAAAAAGGGGGGGATGGGAATCTGCTGGAAAAAAAACCCCTTCACTAACAGTCTTTGTGGACCCCGCACAGAGACCGTTGCATCACCTCCTGCTGCCTTCTGTCACTTCTTTGCAGCAGACAGAGCTGACAGGAGCAGACCTGCCTCTGCTCAACCAGTTGCCACATCTACTGTCAGTGCTGAGTCAGCACTTATGGCTCCCCAGGCACCCCGGCAGCAGTTGGATTATACGTTACTGACCTCGATAAATGAAACTGCCCCTGGAGGAATGTTTTCCCTGGGAGAGCTTTCTGTAGTTGGAGGAAAGAGTTTAAATGTTGAGAAGGCAGGGAAATGCGTGTCGCTTTTCCACCCAGGGGGGTTTTGTGTGGCTCTCCTAAGCAAAACGCAGCAGCTCAGGAGCTTTCAGCTGCAGCAGGTCCCAGGGAGGAGATCACTTGGTGAGAACCAGGCAATGGGGAGACACCTCACAACTCAGAGTGACCCCCGAACAAGCAAACCCAGCAGGGGTTAAGGTGAGCTTCAGATGTGCTCATCTTCCATGCAGAGCTGAATCACACCGGCTCAGTCACTCCGTGCCCTCCGAGCTGCATGTCTCTGTCATGAAGCAGCAAGAAAGAGAAAACAAATTTTTTTTGTTTTCTCTCTTGTCTTTTTTTTTTTTTCTTTTTAAATGACTGCCACCAAAGATAGCTGAAGAGCTTAGGAGCAGCTGCACGATCAGAAATGATTTTTACCTCATTAAAAAAATTTATCTTTTTAAAATGAGAGTGGCAGAATGGAGATTGGAGCTTCTAGTGCTTCGCTGGGTGTTACTTAGTACCTGTGGATCATTACATTGATAAAAATATGTACAGACTCACTTTTCAGGTTTAAAAGTGTTTTGTCCTTTTGTTTGCTTAGCTAAATAAAGAGGTTTTGTTTGACCTGTGATTTTGAATCCAGCTGGCTTTTTAATATACAGTGACTCATACAAAGCAACCTGCAGAGTTGGTCTCGTTTCCACCGTTACACCACCGATTTCGGCAGAAACCCTACAGAAAATCAAGCGTTGTGGGGGGCTTTCAGCCTGGTTCCCCACCAGGCTTCCTCACCAGAGCTGTGCTCTTCTTTCTGTAATTGTTCTCACCGAAATGCGGGAGCTAATCATACAGAGGCACTTCACGCAAGCCATATTACTAGGATCTGGCCTTTTGAGGCACTGCAAGTCCCGTAAGATTTTCAAGGTTAGTAATAAACCATTAGTTTCTAATGAAAATTGGAGCTGAGGCCAAGGACTTCCTGCCTCAAAATGATATTTTTTTATAATGAGATACTGTCATTATCTTGGCTGATGTGCAATAGAGCATCACTGATTTTAGCGGGAGCATGCTGGGAGCTCTTTAGACCAAGAATGACATTATTTCATCTACTTCAGAATAAGCCAAAGAATTTTTAAGGGTGGTAAAGCAGGAAATCTCATTTCCGTTTTCATATATATAATATATATCATTACCAAACGTTGGGCCTGATCCCTGCACCTAACTCTGTGTGTTTTCTCCCCTCTCAGACTGTGCCAGCGACATGAGAACGTAAAAACCATTGAGCACATGGGCCCATAGGGACGAGGAATGATCTGTGCTCACCAGTGGTAATGGCAATTCTTGTTGCGGATCTGCAGTCTCTAAGCAGGCAAATTTGCCTGTTGGCTTTTGGAAATACACAATCAGACACAGTACCTGGTTGCCCCCCTAGCTGGCTCCCCATCGGGGCTGTCTGGGGGGTCACGGCGACGCACTGCCCACCAACCCGCAATGGGGGCTCCAGGAGTTTTTGTCTTCCACCAATCATTTCAGGACCAAGGTAAAAATGCCATTGTTTGACAACAGGAGGAGTTTGTGGGTCCAGATACAGCAGATGTAACACCATTTTTCATGTAACACCATAAATGTCTGCTGTTTCGATAAAAAACTCAGCAAGGAAAATACAGGCATCGTGCTATACATAATTCCTGGACTTCTTCACGAGGAATTGCAGCTCTTCTTTTTCTAAAGTGAGATGTTATTTGGGGAGACAAGAGATTATGTAGCCTGCTGTATGTAATTCTGCTCAGGTATCCCTGCAGATCGGGACTCGCTTTGAAAATGAAAGGCCGTATTTCACTGCAAGTGGGTTGGCGTCAATTCCACTCTCAGGGCTAACCAAAAACCATCAAAATACTCTCTCCTCTTTTGCCTTAGTCTTTCCCAGAAACTATGAGTCAGCAAAAGCGCAGTATATAGAAAAAAACCCCACATTTGTATTGTCCCAACATAATGAATGGCTAAGATCACCGTAACCCAAATTTGCTTCCTAGAAGAGGGGAAGAATGCTCGGGGAAATACCTTAAGCGTGTCACATTTTTAACAGGAGGGATCCAGCTTTATTTTGTAGATACAGTAAATCATTGGGGAAAGCAGTAAACTGAAAATGCAGTCATAGAGTAAAAGAAAAAATGAATCAAAGCAAATAACATGTTGGGCTAAAAACGGAAAAGTAAGTAACCTAAGTCCTTTTCACTCCTGGATTAAGTGGTCTATTACTGAAGGAAGATTCTATTAAGTTTTCTAGATCTACTTTTTATACAGGTTGTCACTGCTGAATGAATTTATGGTGAAAATCCCTCATGCCCGCATCCTGACAGAGTTAATGGAGGGAGGTGGCATCAGGAGTGGTCTCTAGCAGATTCTGCCTCCCTAACTTCAGGGTCTAAAAGTACGCATAAGGAATTTCTCCTGGAGGCTTTTAGAGCGGATACTGTTCTTCAGAGCCTGCACAGGGCTCCCAAGCCCTACTCAGCATCTCACACCTGTGTGCAGGTTCAGTGCCTGGGTGTGGGGATGCGCATCCTGGCGTGGAGCGCTGCCTGCAGGAAACACTCAGTAAAGGAATCGATGGCAACCCTGCCCGGCAGTTTTACTGCGGTCCACACAGGAATGACAAAGATTTATGAGCCTAAAGCCTAGCAGATGGCAAGTTTTCAAGTCTTACTGGAAAGTTTTGTCAGGTTTCAGCAGTCCGAGGCACTCGCCGGTCTTTTCTCTCAGCAGTTACTACCGTGGATGATTGATTGATACAGCATCTTTGGCTGAGCCTATGCAGGTTACTAGAGCGGGGCCAGGATGCTCCAGCCAGCAGTTTGGTCCCTGTCTTTGCAGGGGAGAAAGAGCTTAGACAGACTCTGTGCCACCCGGCTGCAGGGCTAGAGGGCAGGCCTTGCCCTCTTTTATTTACTAGCTTAGATGTAGCATATGAGGTGAGGGCTTAAAAGCCCGGAGGGGAACCTTTCTCACTAGTGACTTTAGAGTTCTCTGTCTGAGCAACGTTTTGACCTATCATAAGATCTGGTTTAAATCATATTTGTAACATCACTGCAACAGCGCCCTGATGAACTACGTGCCTGAAGGTATTCATCAATTACAATGTCACATTTGTGATTATTAGAATTGATTAAAAAAATGAGGCTAGCAGAGTCTGGAATACAGGTTGGTTTGTTGTTTTTGGTTTTTTGTTTTGGTTTTTTTTTAATGAAA
This sequence comes from Charadrius vociferus, assembly GCF_000708025.1. Classification (NCBI taxonomy): domain Eukaryota; kingdom Metazoa; phylum Chordata; class Aves; order Charadriiformes; family Charadriidae; genus Charadrius; species Charadrius vociferus. The sequence continues at coordinate 3,167,119 of NW_009661369.1, forward strand.
TGTCTTTGTATTATCAGTGAAACAATACTGATTTTCATAACACTTGCACCCACATAAATAGAGCGTTACTGATTCCCAGCCTCGCTGAGGCTTGTTGGATCCTTGTGGCCCCAGCTGCTCCAGCAGGCAAATGCTTTATGCATTGCCCAGTCATAAGCTGGGAAACACATTAGTCCAAACTTTTTGTACGGTGCTATGCTTGTAAAAGCAATATCTGTTTCAGCCCTTAAATACAAATTGAAATGATAGTGATAAACTATAACATAACTGGAACGTAAATGCAGCATAACTATAAATAAATAAGCAGCAACACTGCTTCTGAAATCTGCTGCCTGTGTTATTGCTCTAAATTAATCAGTCACCAGTGAATTTGAACCTGAGTGAAGAAGTGTTTCTGAACTCTGAACAGTGTTGACCTCTGATAGGCTCTGTGAAGCGACTATGCCGTGGGTTTATCAGAAAACTGTATATTGCTCCGAGACAGGCAGACAGCAAAGATGCACTTAAATGATTTTTCTACAGCATGTAGTTAAAAAAAAAAAAAAAAAGGAGGGGGAGAAACAATTCAGGTTCCCCTCAGAACTGCAGAGGATAAAGAAAGTCAATTTATTGTGGCATTTTACAGGCTTTTAGGAAAGAGGACTGGGCCTATTTTTTTTTCTTTTTCCTTTTTTCCCTTCCAGTGTTAGACTAAAAGAGGAAAAAAGGAGCCCAGCTTAGAGTCTGATTTTTCCCTACAGTTTGACAACTTTTTAATGGAGTATTATCATAAAGTGCTAACTTATAACCTGAAGATGAAAGCTACTGGAAACTTGGAGAATAATTGTAATTATCAGTCTGTTTGACAGGGCTTTGTGTTTCTTTGGTTGCTGGAGAATAAAAAGGAGTTTGTGCTCTTTGTTACTCTCTCTTTGCCAGAGTAAAGAAGAGACCAAACAAACAAGCAAGCAAGAAGGTGCTTTTCTTGGTGCAGTATTTCATCTCCATAGTGAATGATGATCTCTTTAGGCAGAATTACACAGGGAGCTTTCAAATGTAAACAAAGGGACTTTGCTCAACTAGCAAATTTGCAAGCCCTCTTATTTCTAAAAGCATCTAGACGCACAAACTTGTATTACATCTTAAATGTTTTTATTTGTATACAAAATGTTATAATTTATCAATATTGTGCGGCAAAGTATAGATACACACATACATACATACATACCCCCCCCCTCCCCCCCCCCACACACGTACAAATACGACACAAATACCACTTTCTTTCTCTGCCCCTCGGAAAGGCAACACTGTTTTTGGCAGGTCAGCAGCTAGAAATAAGGTGCTATAATTAAGCAGTATCGGAATGTCTTCACTTTACAAATGTGATGTGCAAATTTATATACAACCACTTTTTTTTTTCCATGGAACCCAAAACACCATACCCCGAACCACTCTCAGAGATACAAACATGTATAAAGTGCTAATACTTAAGCATGTTTCCAATGACTTCACAACGTAGTTTGAAGTTTAGAACAGGCACTGTAATAGTTCACTGGGTAGATTGTCACTCGGTGCGGCATGACAGAGAGAAAAGTCACTCAGACATCGCTGGGGGACCGGGAGCGAAAGGACACTTTAGCCTGAAAACAGCCGCAGAGGAGCACCCACATGGACCTCTGGATTTCCTGGTTTCTGTAGGCGTAAATGATGGGGTTGATCATGGAGTTGTAGGTAGCAGGTAGGAGCGTGGCGTACGTGTACACGGAAGGGTAGTCAGGGTCCCCCACTACACAGTAGATGGCAAAAGGCAGCCAGCTGGCTCCAAAAGTCCCGAGGATTATAGCGAGGGTAGAGACTCCTTTTTTGGTGGCGACATAGTGGGAAGCAGTCAGAAAGTGCTGCTGGAGAGCTATCTGATGGGCATGCCTGCAAACGATCTTGCAGATCTCGATGTAGAGATGGAGCATGATGAGGAAAATGAGAAAGAAAGAGGCGGACAGCAGCGTCACATTGCTCTTGGTCAAGGGTCTGACGACGCTGCAGGCGGCACGGTCGTGGAGGCAGTTCCAGCCCAGGACGGGCAGCAGCCCCAGGCAGAGGGAGACCCCCCAGGCGCCCGCCAGCATGGTGTGGATGCAAAGCACCGTCCTCTCTGAATAGTAGGTGAGGGCGTTGTAGAGGGAGAGGTAGCGATCGACCGTGATGGCCAGCAAGCTACTCACAGAGGCGGCGAAGGAGGCGACGAGGAAGCCCACCGTCAGCAGGCTGACCGTCTCGGAGCGGATCACGTACTGGAAAACGAAGTTGAGGATGAGGCCGAGGCCGGCCAGGAGGTCGGCGGTGGCCAGGCTGCCCACCAGCACGAACATGGGGGTGCGCAGGGCGGGCGAGTAGCAGATGATGGCCACCACCAGGGCGTTCTCGCAGGCGATGGCGGTGCCGGACACGCAGAGCATCACATCCCAGGGGTTGAGCGCGGCGGGCGCGGGGGGCCGCGACGACA
>NW_009661369.1:3169971-3184749 GCF_000708025.1 Charadrius vociferus
TGGCCCTCGGTCGCGCTGAGCTCCGGGGTAAAGCCGGGGGGAGGCACGGGGCCCGGTGGGGGGGTTTGGTGCGGGACGGGAGCGGGGAAGGAGGGAGCGCAGGTCCCCGCAGCCGCCGGGCGGGAGGAGCGCTCCTCCGCCCCGCTCTCTCCTCTCTCGCTGCGGGTTCCCCCCCCCGCACCTGGCGCTGGGCAGTAAGTTTTCCCCGCTTCGAAGGCCGCCCACAGCGCGTTTTTTGGGGTGAAGACGGCAAGTTTTCTGTTCGTACAGGGCTCGCTGTAGTGGCTCGTAGCCCAGCGGGGGGCTTTGTACACCACCGAATGTAAATGTTCCCAAATAGCGCCATGAATTGCTGTGAAAATGCCTGCTCCGCACTTACCCCCTCCGAAAAAGGTATACTCTAGGGTTAACAATCTGTTTACCAACCAAAGCACCTGCGCTATTTCCTGAGGTCCCCCAAAATGTCAAGGTCAAACCAGAGAAGACCCAATTGGTGGGCGCAAAGAGTACCATCTCTCTCCTCCTCTCACCCTTTGCGGTGAAACAGCAGTCGCTGTATTTCCCCTCTAAAGCACGTGAATCGAAGCTGCGAAGGGTACCAGCCTCATGCCAATCCCTACCAAACCCAGCGCCAAAGAGACGCGGGCAGTGGGTGGTTTCCATCTGCAGCATCGTGGCTTCCCTACCACTAAGGGGACAAGCCAAAAAGGTGCCCTCCCCAGTCTGGGAGAGTGGGTCTGTTCTGTAGCTGCTGGTCAAAAGAATGCAGAAATAAAATGACCTCACGGTTATGGGAACAGCATGCAAACCATTTAGACACAATTTTGAAAAAAAAACAAACATTTGGAAAGGGACCTGGGAGTCCTGGTGGGATAGTCCAAACGAAGGTGGCACGCCAGCCGTGCCACGGTAAAGGGTGGGCACATTCAAAGGGAATTAGAGTGTCAGCATTCATTACATCCATCCCTGTCTGCGTCCTCCTGCATGCTGAACACGATTATCAAGACAAGCTGTGGACACTTTGTATCTCTGTAAACAACCGGAGCCGTTGCTTCCCAAGATTTCTGAAACACAAAGCTCAGAACAGTTTAATTTGGAAGGGACCCATGGAGGTCAGGTGTGGGGCATCTCTCTGGTCCCACCACCTGCCCAGAGCAGGGCCAGCATCAATCATGCAAAGGTTTTCCTCAGGGTCTCATTCAGTCAGGCCTGAATATCTCTGAGGAAGGAGATTGTACACCCTCTCTGGGCAACCTGCGCCTGTACTTTGCCCTCGACTGTGAAGATTTTTCCATTTTATTTAGTGGGACTTCCTTCACAGCAACTTATACTCGCAGCCCCTTGTCCTGCATGGTGTTCCGCTGTTGCATGTTCTCCCATGCCTATCCAGGCGTTACAACACCATTTATAGCTGCAGCAAAACCAGTTGCAAGAAGGTTTAAGAAGGGTTTGCAAGTCTGCGTGGCTCAAGCACTTGGTCATGTGCCCCCACTATAGTTCAGAAAATGCCGTGTTATGTTATTCCCTTTGCCAAGTAGAGAACGGGTTGGGTATGGTCAACCTTCGCTTGACTTAAGGTTATGAGTGAGCCCACAAGAACGCCTGGGCAGAAACAAGTGCTACCGAGCAAGGCAAAAGAAGGTCAGGTAAAATCCAAAGTAAAGTAAAATTTTGGCCTTGCCCAGAAGAAATCCTCCTATCTAGCCCCCAAACAGAGGTGGCTTATTTCAACATTAATTAAAACGGCTGTGGCAGAATAAATTATTCCAAGCACTTTTCAAAATGGGTTAAAAATGGTGCCATTCAAACTTAGCAAGTTAGGTTTACAAACACAAAACAGCTGAGCTCCACAATGAAGCCATAAGATCTGCAGTATTTTTGTGGCATCTATAAAGCATAGAGAGAAACCTGTAATTTATTTGCTTTTCAGTAATGAAATGTGGTGTGGAAGGTCTCAATTGTGGGTGATTTGTCACATCATTGACCAACCTGATACCTCTGGGAAACATGTGGCAGTTTTTTTCTGTGATAGCATGTATATCGTAATGCAGTGTATGCTTTTTGTACTCTGGACATATGTCATTTTAAACCTCTGTGTTCTCAAATACTTTTTCCTTAACTGAAAATGTTGCCTGGAGAAAAGGAGGCTCAGGGGAGACCTTATTGCTCTCTACAACTATCTGAAAGGAGGTTGCAGAGAGGTGGGAGTCGACCTGTTCTGTCAAGTGACAGGTGATAGAACAAGAGGAAATGGCTTCAAGTTGCGCCAAGGGAAGTTTAGACTGGATATTAGGAAGAATTTCTTTACTGAAAGGGTCATCAGGCATTGGAACATGTTACCCAGGGCAGTGGTGGAGTCCCCACCCCTGGAGGTATTTAGGGGTCATGTAGATACAGTGCTCAGGGACATGGTTTAGTGGTGGGCTTGTCAGTGTTAGGTTAACGATTGAACTAGATGATCTTACAGGTCTTTTCCAATCTAGGAAATTCTGTGATTCTCTGAGAGCCCATGCTATCAAGGCAGAAGTAATTTCATGTGTAGTGAAACCTTGTGCGAGCATTAGGATCTCAGAGTAAGATGTAGGAAGAGTTTTTAACCTATGAGCTGGTCCAGACTCGCAGCCCTTACCTGCTGTCATGTATTTCACTCAGTGAAAGAATTGTTCAAACATTGCAGTATGTCTCCAAAAGGGAGGTGCATGTGTCCAGCTTGACTTTGCTCCTTGTTGTGAGGTGTTTTCTGAGTCCTTCCGGCTCTTTAGTCCCTGAATTTCTCTGGACTTTTACCCTTTCAAGAGGAGGATTGCTTACAGTCCATGTCAGGTTCTTACTGAGCTCAGCGAGCAGCGCTGTGCATCTCCCTCATCTCCCTCACGTTGCCGAGTAGCAATTGGCGGGGTTAGTGACCAGCTCCACACTTATTGAAATGGTTACACCTCCTCGGGAACTGTTTATATTTCCAGAGCTATTGTTGAAGGCCTTTTATCTTCTTAGTACAGCTTCTTGCATCAGTCATTCCAACAAAAGGTGAGCCATCTGGATTGCTGTGAAGACCTTATTGCTCTCTACAACTATCTGAAAGGAGGTTGCAGAGAGGTGGGAGTCGACCTGTTCTGTCAAGTGACAGGTGATAGAACAAGAGGAAATGGCTTCAAGTTGCGCCAAGGGAAGTTTAGACTGGATATTAGGAAGAATTTCTTTACTGAAAGGGTCATCAGGCATTGGAACATGTTACCCAGGGCAGTGGTGGAGTCCCCACCCCTGGAGGTATTTAGGGGTCATGTAGATACAGTGCTCAGGGACATGGTTTAGTGGTGGGCTTGTCAGTGTTAGGTTAACGATTGAACTAGATGATCTTACAGGTCTTTTCCAATCTAGGAAATTCTGTGATTCTCTGAGAGCCCATGCTATCAAGGCAGAAGTAATTTCATGTGTAGTGAAACCTTGTGCGAGCATTAGGATCTCAGAGTAAGATGTAGGAAGAGTTTTTAACCTACGAGCTGGTCCAGACTCGCAGCCCTTACCTGCTGTCATGTATTTCACTCAGTGAAAGAATTGTTCAAACATTGCAGTATGTCTCCAAAAGGGAGATGCATGTGTCCAGCTTGACTTTGCTCCTTGTTGTGAGGTGTTTTCTGAGTCCTTCCGGCTCTTTAGTCCCTGAATTTCTCTGGACTTTTACCCTTTCAAGAGGAGGATTGCTTACAGTCCATGTCAGGTTCTTACTGAGCTCAGCGAGCAGCGCTGTGCATCTCCCTCATCTCCCTCACGTTGCCGAGTAGCAATTGGCGGGGTTAGTGACCAGCTCCACACTTATTGAAATGGTTACACCTCCTCGGGAACTGTTTATATTTCCAGAGCTATTGTTGAAGGCCTTTTATCTTCTTAGTACAGCTTCTTGCATCAGTCATTCCAACAAAAGGTGAGCCATCTGGATTGCTGTGATTTTAACTGGTTGTGGGAAAAAGAGGATTCGAAGAGCAGATAAAGCCGTCGGCTGACAGCCACGCTCATTTACCACCGCACCATAAGGAGCAGGGGAGAGAGAAGTTTGGCCAGACCCCCTGCACTGCCATCAAGATGTTTTCATCTTGGCTTCCTAGCTGAGACTGGATCCTCACGGGAGGACATAAAAATAAAAAGCTGTGTTTCAGCAGTGCATACCTAAGCACAGTGTATGATATAACTCAGTAATTATCTTAGCGAATTTCTGAAAATTAAGCAGCAACAAAATTAAAAAGCTGCTAAAATAACCGATCTAAAAACTCTCCGCTTGATTTCTCCATCTGTTCGGAGAGCTGAGCAATGTTGTGGTGTAATTTTAATATGTGATTACTTAATTTCGGTTAACTATGGATTATTTTGATAGTTGGTATTCTTTAATGATTAATAAGTAGGCTGAGTAAATGTTAAGTATTATTAAATGTGCTTTACATAGCATGAGTTGGAACCAAAAAAAAAAAGCGCTTGAAAATTTATCTTTCCAATAACACACTGAAAATATTGAAGAGTCATTTTTCTTCTCACAACATAAAGGAGCCTTAAAATAAAGGCAGGAGGAGGGGAAGAGAGAGGGGGATAACACAGATGGTGAGCTAACCAGCGCTGACATTTCAGAGATTTCTACGCAGCTGGCATGAAAAGATGTTTTAAACGCTTAGTGATCCATATAGGCACCTCTTCAAGTTTATCATTTTCCTGACTTGGTGAACTCAGCCTCGTCACCTGGTGTCACCAATGACTAGGTCCTCATTAACGATACCCCCTGGCTGATCCTTCAGATTTACACAGGTGTCCACCTGCAAACATGCTGTGTTGCAAAACCTACTGATGACATAAACCTCAGAGGGGTTCAGGCACCATTTAGAATTTCAATCACATCCTACACAGTCCCGTTTCTCCTCCACACGTCGCGTTTCCCACGCAGTCCTTGACTGGGCTTCTTGATGGAGCACTCATGGTGCCACTCAGGATGAGTGTTCAGCTGCCTGGCTGCTCTGTCCCTCGTGCAGATACAGTCCAGAAATCAGCCTGCATGACTGTAAAATCTATTTTACTTGCAGAGTAAGGCTATATGGGACCACATAAACACATGAACAAAACTACCTGCTGCTTCTAGCACGTGCTTGGGGTGAAAATCCTGATGTACTCTGTTGCATTCACAAAGCTGCCTTTCTCCAGTGGATTTTATGGGTGCTTTGGGAAGCAGTACTATGTCTTATGTGGTCTCTGAATCGCTAGCAGAAAGTACAGGGACAAACTTCACATAAGCTGGTGAAAATCTGCTTTAAATAGTGCAACAAATACTTACTGTCAGGGACAAATTCAGACCAAACCTCAGGTTGAAACCTGCAGAGTTCGACCTGTCATGCATTTCTTTTTCAGTGAGAAGAAAATGTAAATGCAGGTATGTACAGAAAAATAGACAGAAGCATAGCGAACACTATTTTGAGCTTTCACTTGTGGCTCTCAAAGGCCTTTGCAACAATTTAAAGTGAGAGCCTTCCTCCACCCCTTTTCCTCTGCAGCGTAGGATTCGCACCCAGCCTCCCCTCTCCCTGCTCCATCCCACAGTTTTGGCAGCTGCCAGTTCTGCCCGTGGCTGACAGTGGCATGGTCCCAGGCTATGAGCCCTTCTCCTCCTACCACTACCACTTCAGACAGGATGAGTTTTTGATGCAGCTTTGACCAGGCGGAGACTCTCCCCTGGGAGATGCTTCTTCTGAGCACTCATCACCCAGAGACCTTTTTTTTCAGGTGCTTGAGCACCTATTTTCTTTTGGCAGGGACCCAGTGACTATGAGAGCAAGCTACACATCTGCTTAGCAATCTCCACATCTGTCAGCTCACTTTCACCAGCCAGCTAGGCTCAGCTTCTGAAGGAAGAACCTTTGGCAGCAACACTTGGATGCTAAAAGAGCTGCACGTGGCTTTGTATAGAGTTTGTTAGGAAAGGCACAGCCATTGCTTACCTCTATTAAAAAAGATAGCCTCTGGTCCACTCTGTTTATTTCTAGAGATTAGTGATGAATATACTAAATACACATATTTTGCAACTTTTCCTTCCTTACCCTGCTTGTTCTGTTGATGGAAAGAAAGCAGCAGCGGCAAAGGTCATTCATCGTTAGATGTGTCATCAAGTGCAATGGAACAAGGTCTTTTATTGTTTTCATTCTTTTAAACTCTCCAGAACCTTTTTGCTCAAGTTTTTAAATGGCTTCAAACTAGCCTTTAAATTGTTCAAGGGCTTTTCGGCACATCTAAGTGAGGAAGTCCTGAGTTTACCTAACCAATGTCTTTTTGCAGCTCTGTAAAAAGAAGCTGCAAATTTATTTCACTAAAATGTTTGCATTGTTTCATGTGATCCTATAAGTTGCTGATTAGTTGCTACACCGGAGGGTATAGATGTATTCTTTTCATTAAAGTTAATAGCGAGTTTGAGAACAATTTTTCCAGATACTAGAATGCAAACTAAAAATAAATTTCATTGTGGAAAAAGCACTGTGCCCATCTCCTTCTCTGAAATTGCTCTCAGAAATTGCAAGAAGACAGCCCCATCGTCACCCAGGAGCTATTTCCCTGCCTGCAGCACAGGACTGGCTTTGCGGAGCAGTGTGTATAAAGGGCTTGGGGAACTAAAGTAAGGTATGTGCCTCCCACAAAATAGGAAAAAAATCTATTTCTAAGCCAGGAATCCCAATGCTGAGGAGCCCTTGAGCAGGTAGAGCTCAGAATAGGATCCAAATGGGAACGGGAATAAGCTCATCCTTTACCTCCGTGGAGCTGGACAGAGGGGTGTGCTGAGGAAGCAGAGCTGCACCTCTGACCGAGAAGGATCTCTACTCTCTCCCCAAAATCGGTAGCCATGTCCTTGCTTTTAGAGATCTGAGCAAGGCTTATTCATCCATTTTTTAAACATCTAGGAGAGAATGTCTTTCCAGACATAGACCTCTAGGTACTCGCCTAGTGACTGAACAAGTCCCTGTGGAAATGGAGGGAGAGGTCTGATTCCCTACTTCACATCTCCCATGGGAATGAATTAACTACATACCCTGCCAAAAATCTGAGCCAGCAACTATATGGCATTAAGCAGTCACTGCATGTAATACAGAAACTTCCCCTTTGAGGCAGGACCAAAATCCCCGTCTTCCCTCACCCTACAACGCTGTAGTCAGGCTTTCTTCCCTGCGCTTCCTCTGGTCCATCTCCACACAGCCTCAGTACAAAATCAACTGTACTTAAGCTATCCCCGTTAGAGGGTTTCCAATTTGCTCTTAAAAATCCCTTAAAACTCCAGTGATGGAGTTTGTCACATCTCCATAGGCAATCTCTTCTAGGCCTCAACTGACCTTTGTAATTACAAGCTGATAGCCAAGAAGTGTGGATGGGCTTGGCTCACTAAACTATAAGAAAACGTAGAATCATAGAATCATTTAGGTTGGAAAAGACCTTTAAGATCATCGAGTCCAACCGTTAACTTAACACTGCCAAGTCCACCTCTAAACCACGTCTGTAAGTGCCACATCTGCACGTCTTTTAAATACCTCCAGGGATGGTGACTCAACCACTTCCCTGGGCAGCCCATTCCAATGTTTGACAACTCTTTTAGTGAAGATTTTTTTTCCTAATAGCCCATCTAAACCTCTGCTGGCACAACTTGAGGTCATTTCCTCTTGTCCTATTGCTTGTTACTTGGGAGAAGAGACTGAGAAGAGACTGACCCCCACTGCTCTACAACCTCCTTTCAGGTAGCAGTAGAGAGTGATAAGGTCTCCCCTCAGTCTCTTTTTCTCCAGGGTAAACAACCCCAGTTCCCTCAGCTGCTCCTCATAGGACTTATTTTCCAGACCCCTCACTAGCTTCATTATTCTTCTCTGGACATGCTCCAGCACCATAATATCTTTCTTGTAGTGAGGGACATCCTAGACACCAGAGAAGATTGTGTCTTAAAAAAAAAAAAAAAGAAGAAAAGAGGGGATCTTGTTTGTTAATGGTGAGAAAGAGGGTGAAGAGCTACTGCAGAGAGGAAGGCTGTACCTTCAGTAGCGGGGCACAGTACGGGGATAAAGCAAGGTCCCTGCCCACCAGTGGGAATGTTGTTCCGGGGTGCTTGGCCTGGGAATTCAGCATCACAGGGACAAATCCATACATCCCAGCCAAATGTATTATATGTCAAATTAGACATTATCCAGAGACATTAATGACTCAGGTTGAAACCAATACCCTCATTATTATAACGCTGAGTGCTTTACATATTTTGAGTCTTCCAGATACGAATATACTTTCGTATTTCTTTACATGTCAGCTTGGCAACACTTAGCCAAGACATTTCTTCTAAGAGAACAAATTAAAGCAACTTCAAAACAAGCCTGTTATTGCTCAACAGCCTGGGTCCCTGCCAGCAAGAAGCAAATTGATGATTATTTAGCTGTAGCAGTAAAAGAGAATTGTAAATTCTCAGAAAACTTTTTCTTTCTTTTTTTTTTTTTCTTCCCCTGGTGGTGTCAGCTGTAATATAAAAGTAAACTGAAGGTAGAGGTGTCAAGGTTGAAGTTATCAGCACTGCAGGGTGCTTACAGGGCAGAGCAGAGGGGCTGGCATGGTTACAGTCTCCAAAGGCAGCAGGAAAGGCTGGGCAAAATCCACGGGCAGAGCCAAGCTCAGGTGCTGGCAGCAAGCAAAGCCCATGGCTGTCCCAGGGGCACCCAGCCCGCTCCCCTCCTCCTCCTCGCCCCGTAGAGGAGCACATGCTCAGCTTGGCAGCGGCGAGTGCAAGGGCAGGGTCCAGTGGTGTAATAGCCATTTGCCTGCCCCCTCCCCCCCCCCCCCCCAAAAAAAAAAAAAGCTTATACTAATGTAGGTGACAAATGAGTAGTTTTCCAGGCAGGAGGACAATTGCTTAATCTCTGTATCCTTGCAGAGGGGTCTGTTTCCTGAGATGACTGCTGGAATCACCTTTTAATATATGCTATCGGGTTTTCACTATTATTTCCAAAAAGTCCTATGAGATACAAGAATGGGTTTGAAACACAGTGCTAGAATATAGAGCTTTAAATTCAAAATTATGGGTTGAGTCACCAGCTAGAAATTCATGGAAAAAATGAGGGAGTTTGAAGAGCTGAAGGTAACAAAGTGCTCTGGGGAGGGAGGCGAGGAGCAAAATGCAAGTTGAGCATCAAGACTTTGTTAAGCTGTTGATATATGTGCTAATTGGTAGCATCCACTCTTTATCTAATCAAGGAAGTGTGTATATGTGCCATAAAAAATATAGATCGATTGCTCCCTGCTATGGCCACAAACGCAGCGGCACGATGTGCAGCAGCTGAGCTGAGTCTTCGGCTCCTCTTCTTGGGAATCCCGGAGTAGGGGTTGAGTCTTCATAAGACACTGCTCCCCTCATGAACATCAGGATTTCAACCAGGAGAAAATGTAACAAACATCACTTGCCACTAATAATAATGGCTTTCAGGGTCTAAAAATAGCAAGAAGGCCTTTTTTAATCCAGAAAGTGCTATATTCAGCTAGAGATAATTTGATGGTAAATTATGTTCTGACAAAGAAGAGTTAATCACTGACCTCAAAATTAGCTGTTGCCTAGGTACCCCTGGTCAGGCTCTGTTGACATTTACCTTGTGCAAACAGAATGCAATACCAACTACTCAGATGTATATTTAGGGCTTTAAAATGGCCGGATTTCCAAAGTGTCATGCAATGGCTGGGAATGTGAATTTAATGGTGGAAATGTTGATGCCACCTGGATGTCATTCAGATCATTCTGTGGGTGCTCTTGCAGATACAGTTCTAGAAACGCTGTAAAAAAGTTCCCGAACCCATCCTGGTTAAAAGAAGATGGATGGGTAGCTCTATCAGCGAAGTATTATATGCTGCAAACGTAATGACCATGGTTAGCACAGCTTCTCAGAAGACAGATCACAGAACGTTTTCTTTCCCTCTGGGATGGGACGAGACAACCCCTTCGATGGGATAAACAGCTCTATGCAGAAAAAACACACTTGGGTTTCTCGAAAGCGTGTGACTTGGTACTGCGTGACATTGTCATGTAAGAGATTTGCGTGACGTGGTGTTTCAAGGAGTATGGCGTAGGGGTCAAAACCTGACTCCCTGTCAGATCTCAGCAAGTAGTGCAAAGTGGGGAGAGATCAAAAGCTCCCACCTTCACTGATGTCTCCTAGTAATTATTATCTTTTCTGAATAATCAAGTATCAACAAACCAGAAAATTATAAAAACACCCACCCCACAACTGGTAAAGTTTAGAGCCAGCACAAAGATTACTGTTGTCATAAGGAGCAAGAAGACAAGCTACTGCTCTGGGAAGAGCGGGATCCTCTGGTTGAAGGATTGTAACCTGAGCAGATGCATTTCAGTTACGATTAAAGGCCAGGTGAGCCATTTGGGAACAACTCCTGGAAAGTCTCCTCGGAGGGTACAGCCCTGTCTAGGAAAGCTGCGACTCAAAGGAAGAGTTGGTGGTTGACATGGATAACCACTCTTGCATCTATGTTTTGGATCAGAAATTGCTTTGCTAAAATGAAAATTAGTGATAAAGTTACATGATAAGCCAGGCTCTGAGGAGTGTGGAAGGATGGGTAGGATTAAATTGGATGACTGTGGGTGTCTGTGGGGTGGAGAGTCCTTCCAGCTCTTGAACTACTTCACACCTTTCTGCAGGGCCCTGCGTTTGTGCATTAGGGCAATGGTCTTCAGCCCTCATGCATCAAGGCTTCAGTTGCTTGCCTGCAAAGGATATAGCAGGTTTTTTTCCTCCAAAATAGAGTCTTAAGGAATTGGTTTTCCCTACTGCACATCTGGCTTAATTTTTTAATTTTTATAATAGTTATCAATGTGCTTTTTCACCTCCCTCTCAAGTATCTCAGATACTGGCCAGCTGTGTCCCCTGAGGTGGCATAGCAAAACTTTTCCTTTTCTTTCTTTTTACCCCCAAAAGTGGTCCTGACCAGCAGCTCCAGGCTGGCATAGCCTTATATCTGATTGCAGGAGAGGATGTAGTTTGCATACTGGGTTCATCTGCCTTCGTCAATCCCTTGCCATTACAAGGCACCAAGGGATGCATGGAGCTCATGGAGGACACCACCTCTTACTCTGAACTCCCTAGGCTGACCACAGGATGCAGCACACAGGGGACTTCGGACTGCTGGTCCCTCCTTGTCCAAAACACTATGGAAATGAGAAAAAGCAAAGCAAAACAAAACAACAGGGGAGCTAGAGCTGAAATGTGTCACACCTTGTCGGCCTGAGATGGACCCAAGGGTTAATCGCATTTTGTGAGGTTTATGAGCAGATAACTGGTTGTTCAACAATTATCTGATTGCCTGGAAGTCACAATATGCCCAAAGTCCTCCAGCTCCGTCTCCTGTGTGCCCTCATCATTTTGAGCGCTAAGACACAGTCTCGGCCAGCTGACACCTTGTCTGCAACTCCACCCCAACACAGGTCAAACAGAAACGTGACGGAGCTGCTCTTCTGGCCGCAATATTGTTTCATTCACACTATTTCTGCATTCAAGCTGTTGGTTACCCTTCGTCAATAAGATTGTCATGAGAATGTAAAGAGAGAGGCAAACCCAATGTAATGTAACATGATTTTGGAAAGCAAGTGATAAAGAATGTTTTGCAATGGGTCCAGTAAGTCAATTACACTTTTCTTTTTTTAGCCATTGACTTGATTTGATGCTATGAACGTATTTTAATTAATAACAAATTATTTAAATGCAGTTGCACTGCTAAAGGGACATGACCATTTCAACATTTTCCATTTGCTGCCCAAAAAGCACCGAGCCTCTGCCTAGCACACTGGCTAATACCTACTCAACATGCCGTGGCAGGGACAGGCAGAACAGTGAAAACCCTTCAAAAAAAGTTGTCCCCACAGATATCCCACAGCAGGCAGAGTGGGGGTCAGTGTCCCCAAGCTGGACGTGAGCTGCGCTGAGCTCAGATACGGACTAGAAATCAAAAGAAGGGAAGAAAGGTCCTTCTGCTTAGAAGACTTGTAGTCCTGCTGTGACCGTGGAAAGGAAGAACATGTCCCTGAGGTGACCTGCCCATCTCAGCAAGGAGGCGGTAACCTGTGCATGACAGGGAGACAGCTGTATGGCCCTGCTGGTGAAGTTATGGGTAAAAACCGTCCTCCATGCTGCAAACAGGGAGGAGGAAGCTGAGGTTGTTGCTGTGAGACCTCCCAGCACCTCAGCGGAAGGGGGGGGGGTGGTGGTGATGGTCAGGGTGGAGGTTTCCTCACCACCAGACCATTTGGACCACGATGCCCCCAAAACGGTGCCTATCATTGAGGTGACGGCTGTGTGCACATTTGCCGTCCAGCATGGGGACACTGATTTGAGAGCACCAATAGTCCAGGAGCAAACCCCACCCAGCGTGGAGGAGTGTGACTTTGGGACCCTTAGGTGCCCTGCAAGCCTCTGCTCTTCAGGTGGGTTTGGGGACTTGTTTTTTTTTTTCTCCCCCAACCTGAGGAATCACTGAGAGGTGTAGAGAGGGCAGATGCTTTGTGCTACCTCCTCCTGCCACCCTGCCAGCCCACCGCTTACCTCCTTGGGAAGGAGCCCCAGGTGCAGGCTGGTGTGCCAGGTGGGGCTTGCTAATATTAGGTGTGAAGACTGGTTTGTTTGCAAGTTGGGAAAAGATCACCAGTTCCCCAAATTTACACCTCTGGACTTCACGCACTCTGGTCTGATTTTTCCCCCATCTGCTTTGAAAAAGGAAAAATGCTAGAAGATAAGCCCAAAGATCTGCTCCCACGGCGGCGTTGTCACCTACCTCTGCTGCACACGCTTGAGGCAATAGTAAGTGTGTGTTCCCATAGCAATAGGAGGAATTAATTTAATGATATTATTTATATGCACTCAGACACACTTGCACACCTGTACATTATGCATGCGTGCACGTACACACACGCACAGAGGAAAGGAAAATGAGCAAGCCCTACTCTTCAAGAGGATCCCTATGAGAAGTCAATCCTGTACATGAGGTTCGCGATGACAAGATCCTGATTTTCACCTTACAGGTGCAAACCCCGAAGCTGACCGACCAGCCAAAACAAATTCAGCAGCACAGATCTACAGCAACGGTGTCCAACCCTGTGGCAGCTCTGTAGCTGGGAGCAGGAACCCCATCAACTGGAGGCTGGAGGAACTCCCCTCTCGTTGCCCACCCCATGGTGCCACCTCTCGCTGTGCAGGTGGTGGCAGGCAGGAAGCAAAGCCCCACTCCTGCATTCCCACACATCCCCCTGCCGTGCCCCGGTGCTGCTCTGCTATGGAAAGGGGGAAAGATTTAAGGGCTGGCTTGAAAAAGACAAGAAGCTCATTTCAGGGGAGCATCCCGTAGTGCTTTTGTAATGACCTCCTTGTTGCTGGTTTCGAGTTCGTGTGCAGTGCCAAAATCAAGCCCAAGCTTTATTTTTTGTGTGTGTGTGGCACTGATAGACTTCTAATGGTGTTTTCTTTGTTGGTTATCTCCCACTTTTCCCAATAATACTCACTGTTAAAACACAAGTTTTTTTACTCTACCCAATAAGTGATCTAATTGATGTAATCCATGGTAGTGGGGATATGCACCTCAATTATGTATCTGAACATTATCAGTGTTGCTGGTCCAACGATGCTCTCACGAGTTGCATTAGATGCCTCCATTTCTAACTCCCCAAATTCCCTTTTATTCCTTTCTTGTGCAGCACTGGAGACCTTTACAAAAATCCTGGAAGGGAACAGCTGAATGACTGGAGAGGAAAACACAGTTGCTGAGCAAGGGGAGGAATGTGATGCAAAGGTGACCAGTACAGAAAAACCTTCTGCTTCCTCAGGGCTTTTTTCCCCTTTGGACCTCTCCAAATGCAGGAGCTTCTGCTTGGCACCCTGTTGTGGATGGACAACCAATGCCAGAAGTGCACCCGTACACAGAGATTTCACCCTTCGCTCATACCACATTGCTTTTGTACATACTGGAGGAGCCTATGTTGTGCTGCCCCTGCATTTTCAAGTAATTGCCTGAAATTCCTGTACAGGGATGAATTGATCTTCATCCGGGCGGCAGCAAGCCGAGAGGCAGCAAACTCCCATGGCCAGTAGCTGTCAGCAGGGCAGAGGCAGGTAGACGATAAAAATTACAGCTAAAGAAAAAAAATGCAGTGAGTGGGATAGCAAGGGAAGATGGGGAGGGTGTCGCAGGGTGCGTATCCTTTGCACATCTCTGGCCCCATGGCTGAGATTTGGCACAAACAAGTTCGGGATTTTATTTGCAGGATGTAGTTTCATAGACAGAAGGGAGCACAGGTTTTTCCCAGGTGGAAGCTGATTTTGCATTGAAATATGTCTAGGTAGGTCCTTTCTCTAGGTCACGGCCCCGTGTCTGTGCCCCAGCAACAGAGCCGGCATGCCTGCGGCTCGCAGGGAGCCTCGGTGCCCACCAACAGCAGTGACTGATACCAAGAAAGATCTTAAATAAAGGGTGTTTAACTGAGGAACTGGTCATTTCAGCGGACAAGATGTGACCTGGGAGGCTATAGACCCTGGCAAATGGCACTAACAAGCCAAAAATCCCTCAGCACTGGGCTGAGTGGAGACGGACAGGGCTGGGGCCTGTGCTGGCCGGGGCGGGAGCAAGCAGGCTGCATCTCTCATGGCCTCAAGATGAATTTTATAACAAGAAGGAAGAGCTCGCTCCTGGCCATGGAAAGTAAAAGGCTGAGAAGAAAATCGTAGAATCACAGAATCATAGAAT
>NW_009661370.1:0-1548 GCF_000708025.1 Charadrius vociferus
GTACAGCTAGATTTACAGATAAACCCTTCCATGATAATTTGTCACAGGTGTAATTAATTGATCCCTGATTCTGTAATACAGAAGATTTATAGTGCCATACCTCTCCCATACAGTAGGAGGGATGTTTTTAGCCTTGCAGTACAGCTTTTGTAGCTGCTGGATGCTCCCACTCCATCACCATCCATCTGCACGTGTAGTCCCGTGGATTGTAGCACTGCTGTAAGCAGGAACCCTCAGTCGCACGCCATGGTGCCTTCTGTCTGCAGAAATACCCCCTGATGACTGAAGGCTACTGGTGGTTTATTCCCGTGTTACTTCCCTTAAGAAAGAGCACTTTGTTTTACCTCCCCAGATCTGTGCCAGCAGAGATGATGCAGGGATGCCCTTCGTGCATCCCTTCGATGCAGGGAGACCAGCAGCGGGGTTTTTATGTGGACGGTTCGAAGCTGGTGCCTTGTGATAATCATGCACAGACCGAGAGGTTGATGGAACAAGGCAATACGATGAGAACAACAGCTCCAGCTACCATGACTGCCACCAGCAGTCGGTCTTGCGTGGTCATCCCCATCCAATTCCAACAGGTGTAGCGTGCAGGCACTGTTTCCACTGTCCAGTGTGGCTGTTTAGCACTCTTACTGAATTTAGTGCTGTTAGACGCGCCATAAAATGAACTTGCGGGAGTTTCTTTTGTCCCGAGCCCCGCCATTGTTTCTTGCCCCCTCCGTGACAGCGAGCAGCAGAAGAGAGCATGTTGGCTTTCCTCCCCCTGGGCTGAAGGGTCAGCCTTGCCAGCCCGCGTTTTTGGCGCTCACACCCTGTCCGCCACTGCTGCTCCCGGAGCGAGGGTGGCCAAAGGCAGAGATGTCCTAAACCACTGCCTGCTTGCAGGCTGGCAACGTCTTTAGGAGCCTCTCTCTCCCCCATGTGACAAGTGGTCTTTGAAAATACCTCGCGAGTGTCCAGAGATAACCTGTGGTCACTGTCGGTCTGTGGAAGCTGCTGCTGCCCGTTGGCGCTATGCAGAGCTCCTGGGCCCGGCATAACGAGCGGCCCCACAGCGGGCAAGCTCACACAGCGCGGCACAAGTGTGGGACGGCTGTGGCACCTCCCCGACCCCTCTGAGGGAAGGCCGCAGTGGGGCAGCTGCAAAGTCATGACCCCAGAGGGTCACCTGGGCCCGAATCCTGCTCTCCCCGGCCAGGCGGAGGGGTGCTGGGTGACCCGGAGGGGTGCTGGGTGACCGCGGCCCTGCTGCTGACGTGTGGCCGAACCACCTGAGAGCAGCCATGCCGGGGGAGAAGGCCGCGCACGGCTCGGCTCGGCTCTGCTCTGCTCTGCTCTGCTCTGGGAAACGGGCCTTGCTCGCGATATCGAGGAAACGGCTTCAAGTTGTGCCAGGGCAGGTTTAGATTGGATATTTAGAGTGCTCAGAGGCGCATGAGCCATCTCTGCAGCACAAGCAAGCTCAGCTCCCCACGGCTGCTCGCGCAGGCGGCTCCGAAAGTTGCTCAGCCCTGGCAGGCAGGCAGGGCCCGTCCTGGGCTCGTC
>NW_009661370.1:3221-5394 GCF_000708025.1 Charadrius vociferus
CTCTGTGATTTTTGGTAGTGTTTAAAACTGCTTTAAAAAAACTCCTTCAAAGTCGAATGTCAGCTAATACTTTTTGTATGCTTCCAGATTGCGGCCGTGAGTCCGGCAGACCTCTATTACAAAGAAACGTTGTCAACCTTACGATATGCTGAAAGATACGCTTTCATAATGTTTCCCATTCTGGTCCTGCTGCAAATTGCAGTCAGGTGCTGGGCAAAAGGACAAAAGATACCCCTTGAAGTGATTGACAGCTCTGGATGAAGAAAGAGTGAATCTGTCAATATGCAAAGGCAGCAGATTAAGAGCTCATTCTGTATTCTTATTAACGAATGGCGTATATTTTTACAACTATGTTGTAGGACAGGGGTAACTGTTTTTCCTGAGAATTCTGGGTCTCTCTCCTACGTGTGACTTAATTCAGCTTCTTTCCTTCCCTTTCCCTGCCAGTAATGCAGCATGTGGTTGAAACGTAGACCATGCCGATGATCCCTGCTGCCAGGTGTTTGTCACCTCTGCTTCGCGATGCCAGATCCCAGCGACAGTGCCGCACGGAGCAGTTCCTTCCTGCCCAGGAGCAGCTCACTTCCCGGCCACTTTCCCAGTCTGTTGGGTCCTTCTGGAGGAGAAGGTTCCCCCCTCTCCTCCCCTTTGCTCTCCTCCTGCCCTTTCTGGGACTCAGGACTGAAAACCGCTCTCTGCAGTCCTTTCAGTCAGGCTTTTGCTGGGACTCCAGCACGACTTGTTCCCTCTTATTCCAGCTGCCCTAAAAAGAGCTCAGGCACTTCCACGTCTGTTATCCCAAAGCGGATCATGGCTCAGTGACCTTGTAGCTGCAACAGCCCAGCTATTAGGAGATATCAGGCACAGAAAATTTAATTTTTCTAGCATCAATTCAGTCCTGCAAAGAGCTGAATTGCTTTCACGTGCCGACGAGCGCAGGCCAAGAAACTCCCCACACCGGAGCCAGCTCTGTGCAGGGGCAGCTGGAGTTGCCTCTGCAGGGGATTTGTCTGCCTACCTGGCGTACCCGCACTTGGAGTGGATGAGGTCTGGTTTTGAAGTATCCCATCCCACATTGCGCCACGTACCAGGGGCGCAGCAGCAGCGGCTACATTGCTGCAAGTCAGGCTTAGCTGGAGAAGAGGAGGATTTTCCCGGGCTGGCAGGGTCAAAACCAAACCAGGCGGTGATTGCTGGTGGCAGTACAAGAGAGGGCAGCAGATGCTTCCAGCCGAGCAGCAAAGTGGCCTTGAGACTTTCCCACTTGTGAAGTTCCAGAGCTACGCATGATATTTCTGAACAGGGAAAAGAACAGAAGAAGAAGAAGAAGAGTCACATTTGACAGGAAATCTTGTTGTTTGCTGGGATTGTCTGGCTATCAGCTTCTTCTTTTGTCTTTTATCTATTTTCATATTTAAAAGGACAAAAAGATCCAGATGGCTTCTTCAAGCCAGACCAAGAACCCAGATGGCCCAGTTGGCCATATATGCAGAGGACAATTGACTGGAGTCGCACCCTGTCTCCCATGACAGAAACCCAGCAGGCAGACAAAGCCCCTGCTGCGGAGAGCTCCCACTCCTCTCCCCGATCAGCTGAACAGGGAGGATTGGAGGACAGGGGGCAATGTCAACATGTTTCTGCCCGACGCAGCAGGCGCCGCAGGCACATCTGCCCAACAACTCCCACACCTTCCCAAGTCCCACTGCACAATAGATACACTGTCCTGCAGGGGGAACGGAACAACAGTGAGGATGGTAATCCTCCCAGGTTGGAGGACTCGCTGAGGCCTAGTCAGACCACCCCCCGAATCAAAACTTCCTCGGTGAAAAAGAACAGACGGGTCATTGTTATGGGGGACTCAATTCTGAGGGGGGCGGAGGGCCCCATATGTAGACCCGACCCGCTATATATAGAGGTTTGCTGCCTCCCTGGGGCCTGGGTGGGTGACGTTAAGAGGAAGCTTAAGAGATGTGGTGGGATGGCTCACATGACTGGGACATTGTCATGGAGGGCTATGCTCTCTTTAGGAAGGATAGGCCGGAGAGGCGAGGCGGTGGAGTTGCTCTTTATGTGAGAGAGCACCTGGAATGGATCGAGCTCTCCCTGGGAGCAGATGAAGAGCAAGTTGAGAGCTTGTGGGTAAGGATCAAGGGGCAGCGTAATATGAGAGACC
>NW_009661370.1:7049-8305 GCF_000708025.1 Charadrius vociferus
AACAAGTGGTGTCCCTCAGGGGTCAGTACTGGGCCCAGTCCTGTTCAACATATTCATTGATGATCTGGATGAAGGGATAGAGTGTACCATCAGCAAGTTTGCTGATGACACAGAACTGGGAGGAGTGGCTGACACGCCAGAAGGATGTGCCGCCATACAGCGAGACCTGGACAGGCTGGAGAGTGGGCAGAGAGAAACCTGATGAAATTCAACAAGGGTTGAAGGGTTCAAGTGTAGGGTACTGCGTCTGGGGAGGAATAACCCCATGCATCAGTCCAGGTTGGGGGCTGACCTCCTGGAGAGCAGCTGTGTGGAAAGGGACCTGGGAGTCCTGGTGGACCTGCGTTACCCCTGCTCAACATTGACACACGTGCGGGAGCACACCCCTTATTGTGTCTGGAATAGGACTCCAGCTGACCCTGAGATGAGGCTCATGAGAACCAAGACCACCAGAAGCCTTGTCCTGAGTGGGCACTCCACGAGGGTGGGTGCTCTCCCCTTACTGCCTCCGGCCAGCTCCTGCTCCGCTCTCTTAAGGCCGCTTAGCAGCACTGCTGCCTTTCTGCCTGTCATATGGGAGTAGTACTTAATATCTGTGACTTGGGACTTTTTTCCAAAGGTTTGTTGTTTTTTTCCTCCCCAGACACATTGCTTTCAGAAACGTCAAAGGAAAAGAAGACAGCTCTTCCTTTGAGAAATGGTCCCTGTCCTCATTTGCGGCACTGGCACATCCGGTTGCCCAAAGTCAGTTCCCTGACCAAGCGTTGGTGGTTTGCTCAAGGCAAAAGCCCAGAAGAAGTGTAAGTGATTATATTGTAGGCAGGAGGGAAAAATGTTTCTGCTGGCTGAGAAGGAGCGGCAGATCCAGAGCGCGCAGGTGATGTGGCAGTGCGGGCTGGAGGAAGCCTGGAAGGAGTGGAAGCACCAGTACGTTGCCATGGCTCAGGCGTGTTTCCCGGTAACGGGCAAACAGATGCATTGACCTCTGGGCTTCTGAGGCTGATGTTCACGTGCGGCGTTTTCGGACGTTGATTTGCCTGGGGTTTGCTTTTTTGAGAGTGAGACGAACGTAAGCGGGCTTCTATTAATCTCGCGTCTTCTACCGAGTACGCTGTTGGATGCAGTTTTAGAGAACTAATGGTGACAAGCCTTTGCTGGTGTGGTATTGCTTTACTTGTGTGGTGGAGAGAACCCTTAAACTGACAGGAGAGAGTCACCATAAACCTGGGCCTGTTGCATGTGTTGCCAATGTTTCT
>NW_009661370.1:8721-17008 GCF_000708025.1 Charadrius vociferus
GCCAAGAAGGCGAATGGCATCCTGGGGTGCATCAAGAAGAGTGTGGCCAGCAGGTCGAGGGAGGTCATCTTCCCCCTCTACTCTGCCCCGGTGAGGCCGCATCTGGAGTACTGGATCCAGTTCTGAACTCCCCAGTTCAAGAAGGACAGGAAACTGCTGGAGACGGTCCAGCAAATGGCTACAAAGATGGTTAGGAGATTGGAACATCTCTCATATGAGGAAAGGCTTAGGGACTTGGGTCTTTTTAGTCTAGAGAAAAGAAGATTGAGGGGGAATCTTATTAATACTTAGAAATACTTAAAGGGAGGATGCCAGGGGGATGGGAACAATCTTTTTTCAGTGGTGCCCGGTGATAGGACGAGGGGTAATGGGCATAAACTTGAACATAGGAAGTTCCATCTTAACATGAGAAGGAACTTCTTTACTTTGAGGGTAGTGGAGCACTGGAACAGGATGCCCAGAGAGGTTGTGGAGTCTCCCACTCTGGAGACATTCAAAACCCGCCTGGACGCTGTCCTGTGCAATCTGTTGTAGGTGACCCTGCTCTGGCAGGGGGGCTGGACTAGATGATCTCTAGAGGTCCCTTCCAACCCTAACCATTCTGTGATTCTGTGATTCTGTGGAATAGCTATAAGGGAATAACTATTCTGCCAAAGTCGTTTTGGAATAGCTCCTTATGGCAACACCTAGCTCAGACTCATTACCCTTTTTTAGAGTGGTGGCATTGAATTGAAGTCTTACTCTGCAGACAGGACTGTCTTTAGCAGTGGCCACTCATTTGCCTTTTCTGAGGAGGCATCTCCCTTCCTGAGAGCGCTACTGTTGCTTCTCAGACTACTTTCCCTTCTAACACAGTCACCAACCTCTTTCTGCGGCTGCCCTTTCCCCACTTTTAGCAGCTCTCCTTTAGAGCCTAAATGTTCCTGACTGGAGATGTTAACTTAAATCTAGTTTAATGATCTCAAGGCTCCCCTGAATCAGATTTTGAAGGGAGACGCTTTATTTCTACTCGATCAAAATGCAGTTATTCTTGATTTGTACTAAGGCAATAAATAAAGTGTTATTCCCTTTGGTTTTGTTTAACATCTTTAGCTTTACCTGCTACTCCTGGAGTACTTATTAGACCCTTCAATAGGCAGGAATGATAGTATGCCTCTCCAGCCACCAGCTGTATATGGAAAGACATTTGTGTACCACACAGAAAATGAAGATATAAACCACAGATTATTCCACCAGCACTTCTGGCATCAAAATCCAGGTGCCTGCAGCGAGTTTAGCTCTACACAGCAAAGAAAGGAGAGTTAAGCCTGATTAACTTACTCTGCAGCTTATACCCTCTTCAGACACCCCTGGTGGCTTTGCCAGCTCCCAATGTACCTGCCGTGCATGTGCAGCGAAGGGCAAATAGGAGAGAAGAAAAGGGGAGGGGAATACAGAGTGTTGTCATGTGCCAGAATGTACAGGGAGACTCAGATCTACTTAACTCTTGCAGCCGTCTAACGGTACCTACAAGCTCGAGTCATTGACAGAAACTCTATTACGTGAGGGGCTGTATGATGTATAAAGACTAATCCTGATCTAAGGTGCAGCTGGGAATTCTACCTGGAAAATGCTTGATGGGATGTAGCGCTGCTAGTAGAGACTTCTGAGGACCTGTCAGCAGATCTTAGACTGCTTAATATATTTTAGGGTTTACAACTATTAAGGCCCACAAGTATGTCTTTTAGTTTGACATGACAAAAAGAGATGTCAAGAAAAAAGAAAATCAAACAGAATTATTGTAGACCATTGACTACAGAAGAAAATTTTCAGTTCCATGTAGGAAACTAGCCAAAGAGTAAGACCTGACTGGTGTAAGTAACCAGAGGGTGGAAATACGAGGCCTTTAGGGTGACAAAGGACGCTCTGGGTATGTTTACTTTAACGTAAATTTATACTACTGATAACAAAACAAGGGCTCTACCCTAGAGCAGTGTTCCCTGTCAGCGTCTGTTGTTCATGCTGTGGTTACTGCTTGCAGATGTAAGAGGCTTCTTCTTCCTCACAATTTAATTTCTGAAGCTTGGGCAAGATTTAGAACCAACGGCACCTGTGAGTATTTTTTCATATCTTAAGATATACGAGACTTTCAGCATTAAGATTCTTTACTGTTAAGTTGATATCGTTATACCACTTGCGTATTTCTTTCATTTAATATTTTAATTTGAAAACAATTTTGCTTATTCACATTTAATATTTCAGCAAAAGCAGTTCTCTAGAATGGTTCATATTTCTGGAACTGGTTCCTTAAATTTGTTTCCTAGTTCACGTCTGGGACTCAAATCCTTGTCCCCTGTCTCCTTGCTCCTGACCTCATCAGCTTCCTGCTCCCCGCTCTGTTTCCGCTCTTCTACCTAGAATGAATTGAACACCTGAGAGGGGACGTCTGTGATCATAAGCAGTTTTCACAAAGGGTTGAAACCTAGCGGGTTAGAATTTAAAACAAATTGAATGAACCATGCGGTTTCAAAGTCCTTTAAAGGAAAGACAATTGCCTATAAAGCATGCTTTTTTAACAGGTAGTTTATACCATACAGGATTGTTTGTATGTGTAAGTCAGAGAAAGCCAAGTAGGGTGCTGGTCTTTCAAGGTATTTTACACAGAAGGATTCCCTCTGCCTTTGCAAAAAAAAAATCTTAGAAGTTTCAATGCTTAAGCTATGTTAACAGAGGCTGTTTGCTCCCTGGAATGGAGTCACGACTGACAGCCAGAAGGACTGCTGGAAGCTCTCCAACGTCACTAACATGTTGTAGGACCAGCATGTGTCCCTTTTCTCTGCTCTGTTGTGCTACATCAGCACTACCAGGATGCAGATGGCTGCATTACTTGGCTATGTCTGTACTTCTCATGTTGTCCACCTTTCCAAGTCAGCCAAACCTTTCTACAATCCTCCTTATTAGATACATTTTCATAGATCTCAAC
The DNA here is from genome assembly GCF_000708025.1 of Charadrius vociferus. Taxonomy (NCBI): domain Eukaryota; kingdom Metazoa; phylum Chordata; class Aves; order Charadriiformes; family Charadriidae; genus Charadrius; species Charadrius vociferus. The sequence continues at coordinate 11,684 of NW_009661370.1, forward strand.
CTGTGTTAACACAAACTGATGTGCTCTCCAGGTGGACTGTGATCCCATTTATAGTGCATCGGCAGCAGAAGTATGCCTAGGGCTTGTGCTCTGATAGTCCCCCTCAACTTCTTGTGTCTGTATCCCTGAGCTTGTCTCTCTACTGGTAAGGCCCTAAGAACAGCAGCAGGCTCCAATCGCCTTCAACATATCAGACCTCCACCCCTGCACCTCCCACCCATTAGCCACGGATATGCATTTACTCAGGCCCTCATCCTTGCTCCTCGCTTGAGCCATGTTGTATGTATACTGTGACTTGTCTAGTCTACAAGACTTTCTGGCCCTGTCTCATGGCTACGGGTTGTCTAGTGATCACTGACGGGACTGTGGTCTCAACCTCGTAGCATCGCTGGACCTGCTCTTCTTGTTCAGGTACTGCAGGACTGCCCGCTTGCCTGTGAGGTTACTGCTCCTGCCTGCCTTGCCATCACCTTCACGCCTACTCTGTCACCAGGACCTTCCAGTTCTCCTTCACAAGGTGAGCCCTGCAGCCTCAACTGATTTTTGAAGCACTGTCTGTTGAATGGAGAACTTCATAAATGGCTTGCTCTAGCCCCTTAGCTTGTGGACGTCTGGCAACATGAGCAAGAAGCTCTGCCAGCAAGTAAGAGACCAAAAGGTACCTGTTTCCATAACCAGTCTGGATATTGTCCTGCCCTGGGCAGGGGCAGTGCAGCTCAGACTTCACCAGGCCATGCTAACAGGCAGAAAGAAGCTGAGAATCCAAGACAAAATGCTTTCTAACTCTCTGAGCTCAATACTAAGCAGGTTTTCCTTGGTGCACACATTTAGCTGCACGTATCCTGGCCGTTCTCCATTTCCCACGCTGTCACGGGGCAGCTGGCAAACCTGCAGTGGTTCTTCCTTTCTCTTCTATGGATTTGACATGGACACTTGAAAGGTGCATACTGAAGGTTTTAAAAATGCTGTAAAATTTCATAATCATATGAAGCCTGTAATAAATCGAAAGCAATTGAGAGTTTGCCTTGTGCAGCGGTACGGATAAGCTGTAAGATGACACCCCCTATTGAATTCCCAGTCATCTTTGTGCCCGTATCTCAGCCATCCTAAGCGTTTATGCACTTTTTGATCAACACAGATCCTCTAAAGAGATGCAAAAGGTTATATTCAGTTCACTCTAGTGTGTTTGTTTTCCCTGTGATGGAGACTTTGGGCTTTTTTTAAATTGTGAAGTCCAAAATGTGTCCTACGGTAAGTAGAATAAATTTGTGGATATTCCTCTAAGCTGCGTACATTTAATAGGCTATTTTGGCATTTGGAGTGAGCTTAGAATTGATCTTGGAACAATCATCAGCTTTCTTTTGGTTTCTGGTATTATTTTGATCCTGGAACAAAAATGTTAACATTATTATTTGACTTAAATGGAACAAATCATTTGTATCTGGATCACAAAAAAAAATCACTCTCTAAGTTGTGGGGCTAGAAAATGAATTATTAAGTAGAAGCTGTAATTCTTAAGCACAGAGGAAATTTTGAAAATAAAGAACAACTAACGTAACTTAGTCATCCGAAATAGGGCAAGAATCTAGCTGCAGCTAAATAGCACAAGTGGTAAGTAACCTTACAGAATGGAGCGTCAAGAGCTGTGCTCTGAAATCAGATTAATCTGTCTTCTCTTTCAGATTTCTGCATGGTGCTGTGAATGCCTCACTCGGATATAATCCTCTGAAATATGACTATTCTTTAGTAACACGAATAATCCCACTGTTCTTGTTTAAATAAGGATTAATTATGTGAATAGTCCATTGGGAACTGCATCCACAGGAATAAAGGCAGATAATACAGGAATGAAAGGCATATTTTTGTAATGAATATTATTGGGATATCTAAAACACATACCCAAAAGCTAAGAGAGTGTGCCAAAACCCCGTGATCTTACCTACACATAAGGTGAGTATACCATTTGAATACACAGGTGTGCAAGTAAAGTAACAAACTGGTGAATCAGATCCTTTAGCACTGGAAAAGGGAAAAAAAAAAAAAAAAAGAAAATAGGAAGATGGCTTTGTTTGCTTCAAACACTACCTGGTTTTAAAAGATCTATGAGAGTTTAGCTGTATGTGGGAAGAGCTGGGGAAAACAGTAATTTGAAAATACCTTCAAATATACTTGAAACACCAGAACTCAATCTGACTTAGAGATTATTATTATTGGATTTATTGTTTAATCCTGTTGCAATTACAAAGATGTTAACTTCACTGAAGCACCACTTATAACCACCTTCAGAAACGAGGATTCTCAGCATGATGATAGATGTTTGCATGAATGATACTACGGCTGCCACTGATGCTGAAATAGGATTAATTCCCAACAGTACTAAGGTCAGGTTTCTAAGACGTGGGAATGTTGGCACCTTTGCATTCTCCCTTCATTTACTCCATTGCTCCAGCAACTCTAAGCTGCTCCTGGTGTTATGTATATAAATGTATGAAAGGGAACAGCATTTTGACAGCCCAATTTAGTAAAAGAAGAACAACACTCCATAAGAAAAAGAAAAAGCACTTTTCAGGGTTAAGGGCATGCTCTCTGCAAGCACACCATGTATTAGAGCTTCTCAAAGAAATAGTTCAAAAATCTTGGTAACTGCAGGTGTGTGGCAGCCTCGGGATAGGGACATGCACCAGCGCTCAGCACTCTCTAGTACTGTCATCATTGAAACTAAACCAAGAAAAGGGACCTAAAGGGTGGGTTGAAGGAGGATGGAGCCAGACTCTTCTCGGTGGTTCCCAGTGACAGGACAAGGGGCAATGGGTGCAAGCTGGAACATAGGAAGTTCTGTTCCAACACACGGAAAAACTTCTTTACAGTTTGGGTGACAGAGCACTGGCACAGGCTGCCCAGGGAGGTGTTGGAGTCTCCTTCTCTGGAGATTTTCAAGACCCGCCTGGATGCAGTCCTGAGTAATGTGCTCTAGGCAATCCTGCTTTAGCAGGGGAGTTGGACTAGATGATCTCTAGAGGTCCCTTCCAACTCTGAAAATTCTGTGATTCTGTGACCTGATATCCTCTGACACCGCAAAATATACTAAGGCTGAAGTTCTGTGTTGATACTCCTTTGTTGGATGATCAGGTCTAATAATCACTACCCTTAACCACTCATTTCTCTCCCCTTCATCCTCTGGAGTGTACCTTGCCTTGGTTGTGCTAATTCGGTTGTCTGTACAACTCCAGTTTCTCAAGCAGACTAAACACAGTCTGAGGCTGGGTGGCTGCTGCCCTCTTTTCCTGCTGCTGTTCCTACATCAGCTCTGGAGACTGTTCAGCTGCAGACGAATTGGATCAGAGACCTGTTCTCACTGAAAATGGACCTTTAAGGAAGAATTGTGTTTGAGGGCTAGCACCCACACAAGGAAAAGCATGGAAATATGAGGATGGCACGGGGTGGAATTTGGGACTGTCTTCTCACAGCACCGCGCAGTCATACTGGCTCAAACTGGTTGTGAAACTGCAGAGTAAATGGGACATGTGAAATGATCCTTTTCAAAAGCACCTTCAAATTTTCAGCCTTTTTTTTTTTTTTTTTCCCCACTGACCTATTTTGCAGCTGTTACACAAACAATTGCATCAGCACATAAAACGATGTGCTGAGCTGTGGTACAAAGATCTGTTGCCACACTGGAGACAGTCAGCTTTTTACCTAGAATTGCTGCCAGAGAAAATTTTCAGTGTTATGTGGTATGACAAAAAGGTTGGAGGTTGTAGAAAGTCAAGCAAGGAAATACACACCCTAAAATCCCTTAATGAATGGTTTTCAAAGCGCCGCCCACCTCTACAATATATGTAAATTCTGTGTAAAAGTGATAAAATTAAGCAGTCTCTAGGAGTACCTGACTTTTGCTCATGTTTAGTGTATTCTACTTCTGTTGTTAGGCTTTTGAAGTTCATGGGTTTCGAGATCATTGCATCTTACACTGGAATTTTGGGACACATTGTTGTAGTGGGAGCTTGGGCTGACCACTGCAATGGTTTTCTGAGTGGCAAGGTCCGCTCTCCAGCTGTGTCATGGCATTCAAAACTGGAGCATGGCCGCTACAACTGAAGTTGGACTCTAGTTCTAGAGTCTAGTTGATTCTGGTATAGTTGATTTGTAAGCTGCCTGTATTCTTCTGAAGCTGAATTAGACATACATATTATTTAAACATAAAGCTACATTTTCTATATGTACTTGCATCACCATTGACCGAAGTGACAGTTGATTATAAACGTTCCTAGACCACACTGGACTCAAAGGGTTTGTAACCAACTGGGCTCGTGTGTCTCAAAAGAAAATTCAAGAGTAAATATTTAGCCTCCGGGAATCATCTACACTAATGGCTTTTAACTCATTTTGAGTCTTCTAAAAATTTTCAAGGAAAAATGCAGAAGCTGCTATTAAAGAATGGTACACGTAGCAACACATACTCTTAGCTGATAAAAGGCTTTACTGGTGCTCCACAGAGCTGAGGCTCTGGCACCTGAAGGAAGGAAGCAAACTCACTCATTAGTGTTAACACAGAACCAGCGGCCTCTGTGTCTTCCCCTGCAGTATTTGATTTGCTCGCTTCAGTTACTGAGCCATCCAAGGAAAACAGGAAAGGCTGGAGAATAATCCATTTTATAGTCTTCGTTTTTCTTTTCATATTTTGAACACTGAACTAGTTTAAATGACAATGCTGTTCACGTTTATTACTGGCATCTGAATTACTAGCACATTAAATGAGCACAGATGTTATTCCCCTGAGCTATTCTGATTTTCGGCAAGCAAGCGTTCCCTGCCTGCAGTGTCATGCTTGCGAGGCTGCTCCGCAGGTATTTTTCTTTTAAAATGTGAGTCCTCAGATAAGAAGTTGAAAGGATGCATCATCATGGACTAAAGGAAGTGAAACTCTTATGACAAAATAAGACACTTTGCTTTGTTCGACTGTCAAGCAAACTATGCCTTAATTTGCTCGATTCCTTCAGTATAAACTTGTTTCCAGGTTTACATGCCAGTAACATGCATCCACGCAGCACTGCCAAACCTGATTTCCAGTTTACGTAATGCGTATTTGCATGTTTCCTCTCAACACTAAGCTAGTCTTTAATCGCAATACAGGTGGTGTTCGCATTTGAAAGACATAGTGTGTCCCCGCCGGGCCCGCCCCATCCCCCCCGGCAATGAGGGGACAACTCGTTTTGTTCAGCCCTGCCTCGCGGCTAAAGCATCGCCCAGTAGCTACGGGGGCACCTAAAGCTACCGACACCTCACGTCAGGACAGCCAGTCAGAAGACCAGGCTGTGCTTTCCC
>NW_009661370.1:17487-59555 GCF_000708025.1 Charadrius vociferus
ATGGGGGCGCTTGTTGCGGGCGCCGCCGGCCGCTCCGGGGCTGAGCCGGTCCCCTGGGGTAGGCGTCGCTCTACCCAGAGGGGTTTGGAGGGTGCTGTGGCATCCGCGCGGCGCCGCCGGAGGCAGTTAAGCCGGAAAAATAGTAATAGTAAAATAAACCCACCACCCAACTGAGTGAGAGGCTGCAGCTTGGTGGTGGGGAATGGGTGTGCTCCAGCGGCCCCGGGGCTCCAAGCCAAAAATGCCATTTCGCGGGTTAACCAGAAGTTGTTGGGAGGGGAAGTAAAACTCGCTGCTAATCGACATTGTAGTTTAAAATGGACAGTTCTGTCAGCAGCCGCTTTCAGCAGTGCTGCTACCTGCAGAGGTCCTAAGCCGTTCCCTTTTTAATATTTCTGAGGGAATGCCTGCTGCTGAGCCTGTGCTTCAGCCTTGTGTCCCTCAGCTTGTCAGACAGGCCTGCGCTCCTCCTGGCTATGGAGCTGTGTGCGGCACCTACTCCATAATCAGCTTTTGTGGTCTGAGGTTTTTCCAGATTCTTCTGGTAAAGATGATGTTGACCTGCCCTGCCCTTTTTTCACGTGCCATTTGGAGTCAAGCCGCGGCCAGCGACCGCCTTGCTGCTGCCGAAGGGGATGGGTTTGGCTGAAATGGGAAATGTGGGAGGGTTTTTCAGCAGCAGCTTGAGAAGAGTTGGCAGCTGCAGAAAAGCTCTCCTTAAATGAAAGCAAAAGTTTGCGGGGCCCCACTGAACGGGCAGAAGGCAGCAGATGATGGAGTGTACACCTGACAGTGATGCAGAGGACCTGTGTTCAGGAGCAGGCTGTCAGGAAGCGGAGCAAAGTGCTTCTCCCTAGCCTTTCAGCAGCAGGGCATGCCGCAAAGCAAGACTGTGCTGGTCTGGAGGCTGTTTTGTTTCGCCGTGGTTCCTCCCTGTAATGAATATCTAATAATCTGTTGTGAACCATTTAACATCGGGAGATTGGACAGTTGTGGTTATAACAGCGAGCTGCCTGAGCCTGGGATTTGCATGTTTAGCTAGAGATGGTGGACACAACTAACAAGCCTGCTCTGTTATTCTGGGACTTCAGCGGTTATTGTTTGCCTTTCAAGCTAACTTTGTAAATGGATCAGCTACACAAATGTCTGTCTGTCTGTCATGGAAGACCTGAATGATTCTTAAGACAAGTGTCGACATGGAAAATGACAGGAAGATGCACATAGGTACCCAAGGTGAAGTGGTAAGATCCAGTGCTTCTCTCTTTGGGTATGCACGGTAGCAAATAACTTAGCAATAGGGTGCTGCTGCCCACTGTTGTAGAGGACCTGTCTGCCATCTGTTGGTGCAGTTCATGAAACTCTTAATGCTGCCAGAGCACATCCAGGTGAAGATTTCATTAATTAAACACCAAGTAGTGCTAAGGTTATCCTGAGCTGTCAGTGGCAGGCTGATAGCAGGAGCATGCTTTCTAGCTTACTGTTGTAATTTCTGTGTGCTGCGTAATAGTTTTTTGAATGGTGGAGAAACTCGTGCTTGGAGCTGGTGTGGGGCAATGCCAGTTTGCTAAATTAGGATGTGCAAGCGTGGAGTGGCCCTGTAACCTGTTAGGACAAGACCTGGTCAACCTAGGAAATAGGGGGTACTGTAAGTGCCTATAGCTCTTTGTAGTTCTTCAGTTTGTGTTCTTTCACATTAACGTGATGAAAATACTGTCACAGCTGGGTTGATCCTTTGTTAAAAGCTTTGGAAGCAACTTGTAATCCTTTATTCCTTTCCAAGTATGCCAGACTGTTTTATACTAAGAATAAATTTTTAATAGAAGTGCATAAATAATAAAAAAACACCTTTTGAGAATCATTGCAGGCATCAAAAAAATGTGTTTTTAAGCAAATTGCAAGCTTTGAAGTCCTGTTTCTTGTGGAGAACATGTGTTTATTGCTTCAATTCTGCATATGTGGGTTGGGTTAGGATAAGGAGTTGAAGGACTGTCATCTTGCCTTATCTCCTGATTTGTTAAGTTGCCACATTGCCCAAATGTAACCTAATATTTTCACAAAGCTCATAACTGTTAGTGGTAGACTGACTAGGGGTGAACAGCTGTACCAGAGGGACACCTTGTATGCTATGCAGACTTACTTGGAAACATCTACACAGGGTAAAAGTTGTTGTAGCTGATTTCATTTCTCCTTTCCAGACTAGTAATTCTCTTGTTCGTGATCGCAGGCCAGAGTGTTTACCTTGGGGAAGTGAAGTAGAATATTATGACTTTCTTATTCCGTGTTGCATATCCCATTGGCTTTTAAGCCAGTGGTGTTGGGTCACTTTTGTTCTGTCTTGGTATACGTCTGCTAAACTAGTTCCAGCCCTAGAACACTCTGTGGTAACGCTCTTTATATTTTAAGTTTCAGCAGAGTGTAAAATCTAGGTAATTGGTCCTGGGTCCTGTTACTACTGCAGGTTTGCTACTGTTTCTGTTATAGGTATAGAGGCAGTTTCTCTCCTGGACGCTTCTGAATGGAAGAGCTAATCTTTTTCCCAAAGCTCACCAGTGATCTTTATAAAATAAATTTTTCATCAGATTCTGGCTGAGCAGAGGTAGGAGCAGGGTTTGTAAACAAAAAAAGAAACAACACCACACACACACACAAAAGCTGACCTGATTTTTCTCCAAGCATTTTTTCATTTATTCTGTTACAAACTCTTGCACCCTGTCTGTGCTGGAGAGGGGAATTATGTGAGTTGAATGCTGAATTAAGATGATGGTCCTTGTTTAGCAGAGGTAACTCCCAACCTCCTCTCTGCTTTTCTCCCAAGGGCAGAGTTCAGCACTTTCTAGCATGCCTTTATGATTTGATCCTCTCTGATATCTGGCGTCTTTTCAGACCTGTTTGCAGACTTTGTTTCCAACTTGAAAGTTGCATCATCAGTGTGCCAGAGCATGCCTTCAAGTAGTGCAGGCTCCTAATGGAAGAAGAGTCAAGCGTTATCCATAGCAGGGATAACGCTTGACAACAGGTAAATAACAGGTAAATTGGGTTTTGGGGGGCTTGGAGCTATGCCATCCATTTGTAAAATGTAGAGTCTGTACCTCTGGCACTGATGGCCACCTTCCTGATTCCCATTGTATTTCCTTCAGCTTTTTGAGAAGCTGCTGAAGTGGCACAGATTTGGAAAGCTGCTTCAGAATAAGGCTCTGCACAGAGCTAGGAGCAGAGATGAGGCATAAATCTGTGCTCCTGTGAGCAGAAAACCGTACACTGAAGCACATCTGTTCAGCAAGGCAAGCTGTAGAGGCAGCAACACAGATTACGTGAGGTGGAGGATTTAAAACCAAACAGATGACTGTAAATCTTTGTTTGCTTCCCAGTGTGTATGAGAAGATAGTTGGGAAGCACGTAGGTAAAAGGAGCAGAAGGCTGTAGAAAGGAGGGCTGGTTCTGGGAGTGCTCCAGTGGCCCGGCACAGGTGTCTGGGCTGCAGCTCTTGGCATCAAGGAGTTGACTTAGAGGCTAGATTAAGGCAAAAGCAAGCTCTAATGCATACATCTCATTGGGTTGTAGCTCTTGCAAAGCACGAGTTATGCTCTGTGGGAGTCTGCATTGCAGTCGTACTTTCAGATATAATTTTTTGGGTCTTGCTTCTGAAAACCTTTAGCTCAAGGACTGATTTTATTTTCATGAATAATTTGATGGTTTAACATGAGTAGGTTTAAGCCTCTTGTATAAGAACCTGCTGAGCCTGCCTGTATGGTGTTAACGCTTTCAACTTGAAATGAGGGTGGCTTGCTTTTTGGTATTTTAATCTCCCTTCAAATGCTTCATACTTGTTACAGAGCAAATTTTATTTGGTTTCTCTTCTTGCTGAGAGTACCTCTGATTTAGAGCTGTTTTTTCAGAGTGTTGGTATAAATGTAACTTTGTAATACTTTACTCTTGGCCTCCTATTCTCTCCAGCGTATTCTTTTTAAACAGTACTGATGTCAAAACAGAAGATGCATTACAAGACTGCAGAAGGAAAAAAGTCAAATCAGTTAGCACTTGACAGTGACTTTTAAGTACTACTGCGTGTACGTTGTAATGAGGTGTAAGGATGTTTTTGTGCTTCAGAAATCATTCTTTTTTACAAGTATGTTGATGATAGTTCATGACCAAAATGCAAACCAGGTGTTTATGCAAAGTGAGTAAGCCCAAACTGAATGAAGGAGAGAGATGAAGAATAACATATCATTAATCTACATAGTTCTGAAAGATAAGTAGGGTCCCACTCTTGTAAATTGGTTTTTTGGTAAAGAGGCTGTTTGATTATTTTGCTATATGCATGTAACTGGGTCTTTGTTCCGAAATGATACTGCATACGTTCTGAAGAGGAAAAGTAGGATTACTTTTGTTGGGGATTTTAGGTTTTGTGCTGGTTTGTTTGGGTTTTTTGTTCTGTTTTTTTTTTTTTTTCCCTCTAAAGTCTCAGATTATAGTTTTGGCTTTTTGTTTGATGTTTGGGATGGGCTTTGTTTGGGATCTTAAAGCATTACGATACCGCATCTTTATTCCTAATGATACCTCTGGAATTTCTACAGTTTTGTTTCATTCATTATTAGACTTACCCTGTCCAATATCTTATAATTTGCATGTGATTTGCATGATTTGTTTTTTTTTTTCTGACATTGTTGCAGAGCAGAAGATCTTGCGGTGTTTTTGCAAAAGAAAATAAGACCTGGCTCTTATCAGTCGGTGTATCTTGGCGTTTGCTCACTAACGGAAGTGCAAAATTGTTATTTACTATTCTAATCCTAGAAAGACTCAGTTGAAGAATTGTTTTTGTTTGGCCAGTTTATATCTTTTTAATGTTGTGGCATAGGCAATTAAAGTAGAATTTTTTTTTTAAGTGACGTTTACTAGTTTCTGGATTGCACTTGTGTAGCATTTACAGTACAGTGTTTAGTACCAAGAGGCAGCTCTGTGTTGCTGTTCAAATGTTGTTGTAGTGGAAATTAGTGCATTTTTCAGCGTTGGAGACACGTTTATGTAGAGAGCTTGGTGTATGCCCTTGTGAACTTTTGATACTCTTGTTCCTGGAGCTGACTGTGTGCAGGTGACTGTACTTAGATGAAGGACCAATTGAGTCTAATTCTATTTAGATAGATGCTGCTGTTACCTGACATCATGTGATTGGAGCTGTAGGTGAAGTGAACCAATTACTGTTAGATTTCAGTAGAGGATTAGTTATTTTATTCTGTTTCTTGAATGGGAAGAGCTCAGGTGGCACAAGTGTATAGATGGGAATTTCAAAGATGCTTAAATACTGGATTTGTTTTCTTACAGCAGATCCCCAGAAAAGCGTGGGAGATGAAATTGAATCAGTTCTGCAGGAGCGGATAATGGTTTTGGACGGAGGCATGGGTACCATGATCCAGCAACATGCCCTGTCAGAAGAGGATTTCCGAGGGCATGAATTTAAAGATCATTCCAGGCCTTTGAAAGGCAATAATGACCTTCTCAGTATAACTCAACCTGATATAATCTGTGACATACACAAGGTAGGTGGTTCTGATTTCTGTCTCTTGACAAGAGAAACAAGGAGAATTTGGCTGCTGTGCTCCCCTTTTCCATGCCACAGGCTACTGGCTCTCCTGTGTCTTTTGGGGATAGGGAAGAGAGTACTAGGTAACCATGCGAAAAAGAATGAGCAGATTTGACTTTTCTGGTTGTGTGAGCACAGCATTTGTGTCTTGGTTCCTGATGTCACCCAGGCAGTGTTATTTTAACCCCCTTTTTGACATATGTCCCTGGTGCATTTCTATTAATTGTAGATTCTGACTTATTTCATTTTTCTTTCCTTTTCTCCTCCTCAACCAGCACTTGAAATGCATCTAAGTAGGACACATCTGAATTCTAGATGCATGTTTCTTTAATTGTGTATTAAAGAGCTGTTAAATGTGGCAGCCTGAAGCAGGCGTCTCTGTAGTTAATGATTATATGGGTTTCCTAATGAGTCTATGTGCTTCCATATTCTCATTTTTTCTGTAGAATATTAATGTGTGGCCCAGAGAATAAAACAGTCTAGGGTTAAACATTAGGAATTTTCAAACAGATTTTATTACTTTCCTATATTTGGTTAGGCTTTAAAAACCAACTTCTTAAGTCCTGTATTTCTGGAGTTACAGGCATTTGTAGGTCTTACTGTAATAATTAGAATGTTTGAATAGCATTACAGTTAGTTGGTATTCGGTTGAAGCCTCACATCTATTCTGGGTTTTCCCAATCACTTACTGAAAAGATCTGTATTTCATTGATTAAAATCATAATTGGCTTATGCTTGTTAAACTTGGTATGTAATCTGTATTTTTATATTTACGTTCTATCTGTCATTCTTTAGATTTTTAAGAACGATGATTTGAAAAGAATCAGAGTCTTTGACCTATAAAAATTTCGGGTCAAATTATTTGTAGATTGAGTTCAGTCCCTAGACTGTCAACTGAGCTCTAGTGGTTGTGAACCTTGGAATTTATAATAGCTTGGGGTTTTAATCGGGTAAACGGGTTTAACAGTTCAATTTTGCAGGTTTAACAGACCAATAGTGATGTGACTTGAGAATGAATGTATTGAGTCAAACCAACGGCAGCCTGCTATCATCCCTCCAATGGCCAGTTGTAGGTGCTTTCGGAAGTGTAAGAAAAGAACAAGTCTGTGGCGGTCCCCGTGCCTGCAGCAGCTTTTGAATCAGGTGCTTTCTGAGCCATGGCTGGTGACTTCATATTTTATATAGCTACCAGTGGTTATTTCATCTGAGAATTGGACAGAACTTGAAATACTAGATGAAAATATTTCTACAAAGTAACTATAATCTCACTGTATGTATGGTTGGTGGGATTTTTTTGATGGCCCAGTGAGCCAGATCTCACAGATAGCAGTAACTTGAAAAGTAAATGCTAGCTGTACCTTGTCTGGCAAAGTAAGATTCAGTGGTAAGAGAGGTGATGTATTTCCAAAGGCAAAATGATCTTCCTGCTTTGAGTATATTATTTCCTTCTATGGTGGTAGACAGTAAAGGTGAAGGGCTTTTGCTAAAATGACAGCTAGTAAAACAAAAACAAAAGCTAGGATGAAGCTGTACACATTTAACATCTTTCTTTGGTCTATAGGATATTCAGAAATTTTATTCCTTGCTTATTAGTGTACATGTGTCCTGGTTCCGGCAGGGATGGGGTTAATCTCCCCCGGAGCCGGCAGGGGGCAGGTATTCCATCCCACGTGACCCATGCCCGGGCTATAAGAGGAGCTAGCCGGGCGAGGAGAGGAGTCGCCACTTGGGGGTGGGCTGCGGGGGTGCGCTTCGCGGCGGTACTGTAATCGCGTTTTCGTGTTTCCTTTTGCTGTTCTGTTAAATTGCACTCTTTTAACCCACGAGTTTTGCCCTGTCATTTTCTTTTTCCACGACTGTGGGAGTTGTGCGAGCGGCTGCGTGGTTCTTTGTTGCTGGCTGAGGCCAAACCACGACAACATGTAAGAACTTGTATATTTCGTATAACTATTTGCAGGTATTTCCATAGGTATCCAGGAGGACTTGAGAGAAAGCGTATTAGTTTGCAGCAAAACATGTTTTAAAGCAAATTTAATTCTTTTATGCTGTCATTTAGAACAAGACTTTGTTTGCCCTGTTGAACCCGCTGAACTCTTCTGCTTCTTATAGGAAAATCTGAGTGGTTTATATTTTAGTTATATACACCAGTATTTTTCACTTGCTAGCACTTAGAATGTCTTGATTTCCTTGAATGTGCGGGGGTCATCTAAGTGTTAACCTGATCAAAAAGAGGAGTTAGGGAGGGAGGAGGGCAACTGATAGAGGTTATCAAAGCACAGACTAGAATCTGAAAAAATATTTCAGTTTGCATTGATTTCAGGTTACTTCAGTGGGAAGTAAACAACCAAACTGGAGCAGAAGGCTTAATTGTTTTGTGAATCTGGGCCATTAGTTAAATACTAAATGTGGTCTACACAAAACATAGTTCTCCTAAGTTTGTATTCTGTCCCAGTATGCTCTTGTGCTGTACAGCTCCCTTCAGAATGTTTTAAATTTTCTAGTCCTCTGTTGTTTCTTAACTGGTGCCTTTTCTGAGTCTGCCCACAGCAGCCCTCACTTGCTGATGGCAAGTGGACTATGTCCCACCATGTCCTTGTGCAAAAAAACTAGGATGTGCTCCAACTGCCGGACTAGTGGCAGAGGTGACTATAAATGTCACCTATTAATAGAAAGTGTGGCTGACACATTAAACTCTGAAAACTGGTTACATGGAATACTTCTACTACTTTGGCCCTGTACATTTGAGTAAGGCCTTCAGAGTATGGTCTGCTTTGAATTAGATGATTTGTGACTTTTTGTCAACTGAATGAGACGAAATAGTTGGGTTGCTTTCATTCCAGATATCAGTTCTGGAGGTCTTGGAGATTTTCTTTCTTCCGTGTCTTGCAGGAATACTTGCTGTCAGGCGCTGATATCATTGAAACTAACACTTTCAGCAGCACCCGAGTTGCACAAGCTGACTATGGCCTTGAGCATTTGGTAAGAATGCTAAACTATATATGCATTAAAATGTTAATCAAGATTTTTGTCTTAGCAGCTAAGATTAGCTTAGTCCCAGAGTCCATTGGTATTCTGTTTATTGACTGCGTGCTGTCTCAGTAGCCACGTGATGGGGTTGTAGCTCATTTCCACTGCTGTAGACAATTGTGCTCGCTGTGTGTGACAGTCATAGTTGTTCATGAAGGCACAGGCAATAATAGTTTGTCCTAGATTTTGCTTGAGCATTCCCAGAATGTCTCAGTTCTGTGTACAGGGATGTTTTGCTTCAGTCCTTCCAACTTACCAAATGCCACAATGGGAACTGCTTTTTTCCTGGATGTTATTTTTGTGTTGTTTGTGCTGGTGTATGTAGAAGTCATTTCAAGCTTGCATTTGTCATACCTATTCTGCGTTGGGAATTTGAGAAATATGTGAAAGAAAATACTTGGAAATATGCTACTTGAATAAAAAAGTGAATTTAAAAGTAGGTTAATTTTGTCCTCAAAGTCCTATTCTTCAGCTTCTGTTGACTTCAGTAGGATTTAATTAGTACCTTACAGAATGAAATTTTATGATTAGCAGCTGTAGACTGGGGCGTACGTGGGATGAGACCTGCCATGTAACTCTTGTTGCTGAGATGCATAGAGCTGTTCCTTTTCAAGTTTTGTAATAGTGCTTATATGTATTTGTATGGATTACGGAGCCTTCAGAGTGTACTGCAAGCTACTGAATGGAAGTGGTGTGTTTCTCTGAGGATGAGTTATGCCGTACTGAACTAAAGGCTACTTGGTAAATTTTTGTAACTGTTCTAGGCATACCGGTTAAACAGAGTCTCTGCACAGGTGGCCAGAAAAGCAGCAGATGATGTAACTGCTCAGACAGGTAAGCAATATTTATATTAATTTCTTACTCATTTAAGGTTTTGACTGTCTTGCTGCAATCTTTGAAATGTTGCTAACATTCATAACTCGTGGGTTGAGACAAAAGCAGTTTAATAAGTAAAGTAAAAGCCGCACTCACAAGCAAAGCAAAACAAGGAATTCATTCCCTACTTCCCATCAGCAGGCGAGTGTTCTGCCATCTCCAGGAAAGCAGGGCTCCATCATGCGTAATGCTTACTTAGGAAGACAAACGCCGTAACTCCAAACATGTCCCCTGCTTCCTCCTCCTTCCCCCAGCTTTTTATTGCTGCGCATGATGTCACATGGTATGGAATATCCCTTTGGTCAGTTGGGGTCAGCTGTCCCGGCTGTTTCCTCTCCCAGCTTTTCATGCAGCCCCAACTACTCGCTGGTGGGGCGGTGTGAGAAGCAGAAAAGGCCTTCACTCTGTGTGAGCACTGCTCAGCAGTAACTAAAACATCTCTGTGTTATCAACACCGTTTTCAGCACAAATCCAAAACACAGCTCCATAACAGCTACTGTGAAGAAAATTAACTCCATCCCAGCCAAAACCAGGACAAGGTGATCCATGTCTTCCAGGTGTGTTTTAGAGAAATAAATTCAGCAGGGACTATTATAAGTTACTTAGGTTTATATGGCACAGGTCTTTGTACAACGGAATTGAGATAGCTGGTTGTAGGTAAATGTGGATTACCAGTTATTCCTAGTTTTAAGTCTTGTGGCTTGACTTTACTCAACAACTACTGGCATGTGCTTAGTATGTGACCGTCATCTGTGAATGTCCAGTCTTTTACCTTCTGGACCTTATGTAAGAGGGGTATAGCTCATTTACACTGCTGTAGACAATGCTGTCTTTAAAAGACATGTAATTTCCTCTTGTATTCTGCCATCAAACTGTATTTCAGGCTAGCAGTGCTGCTGGTGCTGTCCAGATAACACTTTACTGATGGGATTCATAGTATGCAATAAAAATACAATATTTGAAATATGCTTTAAAAGAAAGGCTTTTTTATGAACACCTGCCAGAATATTCATATCAGGTTATCTAGTGAAAAATGCCAGGACAGTTCTATGCTGTGCATTTAAAGTAATTGAATGAAGCTTCCTGTGTCAGAGACAAATGATACTTACAAGAGAAATTAATTGAGCCGGTTGCCTTTTTCTTGCATGTTCTTTTGTCTCATGTGTATATTCTGAACATCTTGTTGAATAGGACAAGTCAGCTGTGCTGGGTAGTCTTGTGCTGATCAAACTCTTGGTATGAGGCTGGAGTTTCCTGTTTTATAGTTCTTTATCCCTGAATGATATGCATGTCTCGGTGCCCTTGGAGGTTTTTTACATTGACGTGGCTGTCACTGTAAAAACAAAGGTAAACTGATTGTTTTGTGGGGTTTTTTGGGTTTTTTTGTTCCCTCCCTCCCCATGTCTTGCTTTAGGAATTAGGAGATATGTTGCTGGAGCCATGGGTCCAACAAACAGGACACTGTCTGTGTCGCCGTCTGTGGAGAGACCAGATTACAGGAACATAAGTAAGTATTTGTAACCATCAAGTTATTTAACTTAGGTGGTGGTCTTGAAGGAGATACCTCCAGATGACATAAACATCATTCCTGTTTTACAGCTTTTGATGAACTGGTTGAAGCCTACAAGGAACAAGCCAAAGGACTTTTGGACGGAGGAGTTGATATCTTGTTAGTGGAAACCATATTTGATACAGCCAATGCCAAGGTGGGGCTCCCGGAAAAAAAATACTCAGTAATATAAGTATTTGGTGTACTACCTAAGGAAATTCAACGTGGTACTTGTAAGAGCTATCAGCTACTGCTTATTAAATACATGAATAGTCTCTTTGGTTGCTAGCAAACAGGTAGAATGTAAGGAGATGATGTTTTATGATAAAACAGCCTTTTCCAGGTTTTTTCCTTTGCCTTTTAATATGTGCCGTTAGCATCTTTCCGGCTGTCTGTGCCAGCAGTCCTTTTATTCCCAGAAGCTCTGCTGTATTGCAAAACATCTCCAAATGCATCTGATGTTTGTATTTTTCAGCGTAAGCATGTCTGCCCAAAGGATGCTTATGGTGCACACTGGAGACGAAATGTCCAGTGTATCTGATTGCAGGTGTGGGAAGGCTTGTGAGACAGTCCTGTTAAAATATGGGGTTTTGGGGAGCTCTGACACTGCCATCAGCTTTAAAAAAGAAAAATGGGGAGTAGAGGATTAGAAGGGTAAAACAGGAGGAATAAAATGTTAAAATATGCCACAATTCCTGTGATTTTGACACCTCCTTCTTTACCTAATAATTGCTCAATGCAGGTGCTGGAGTTGTTAGGGTGCTTAAAACTGTCTTGCAATTTTACGTGCAAAAGTCTGGCTGGATATGCACACGGCATTTCTTTAGGCTTTTGCCACAGTCTGATTAATGGGTGCAGAGCTATGACTTATCCTTTACAGATTTGACCAGTCATCGCGGAGGTTTGGCTAGGATCCTGTAGGCTTAACATTGTGCTGAGCTCATGTTCAAATGCAGCTTTCATACCCTAAGGAAGCAGGAAACAAGTCACTGTTAAAATTTGTGGTGGTTACAATACTTTGCAAACTGCATGTCTAAACAGATTCAAGGGCAGTGAATGTGTACTGAGAATACTACATACAGCCATGTTTGGGATGGGGACTTGTGCTGCTGATGTGAGGGAGAAATACATCCCCAAGTTTCAGAATAGTCTTGGTGTTACTTGGTTACCCTGTAGTACTTTCAGCTTGTTACCAAAATGTGTTTTGGAACATCTGGAAGATGCTAGGGATAAGGGTAAAACCTCTTGAGTGTAGTAAGTTCTTGAGGTAGCAAGCTGCATAAACAGCCATAAAAAATACTAAAAAAAAAAAAAAGCAAACCCACACAAACAAAAACCCCAACAAATTGAAGAGCTCTAAAAATGTCCATTAATATTTTGCAACTTATTCTTCTGCAGGCAGCTCTGTTTGCACTCCAGACGTTGTTTGAAGAAGAGTATGCTTCCCGACCCATATTTGTAAGTATATATTATTTCATATTTTACACGTACTTTTATTTAGTATTTTACATATACTTAAGCTTGATTTATGAACTAGCTGAGATAGCAGTTGATTAAAACATTTTGAAATGAAGGAAATAAGCGTCTTGGAAAGGTTCTTTTTTCACATGATTGCAAAAGGAAAAACTCTTATGTGAAGAGGTTTTTGAAATCAGCCTTGGGTATCTCTGTGCAGCTTATCAACCTGCAGACTAAGGAATGACTTCATTGCAGTGTGTATTCATTCTGTGTATTTCCACAGGAAAAGGTCTGACCATAATTTTTTGGGGGGGCTTGCTGTCTTGAGGGTAATAAGAACGAGTGCTTCAAGGATGAAATTAAGCAAATTCTGCCATATTTTCAAGTGGAATAATATGAGTGGCCACTGGTCAGAAAAGGTCTAACTCCGTATTTTTTCTCTGACATGTCTTTTTCTGACAGTGGGCAGTCATGAATGTGTAGGAACAAATATAGAAAAAGAATAAACTTGTTTTGAAAGTTCTGATGTATTCCAGTTTTCTGCAGTTTGCAGCCCAGGCTTTCTGATCTGAAGTTTGTATCTGTTCGTACCTTTTTGTGGAATGTGTTTACTCCTTCCCTGAACCTGTGTTCAAACCTGCATGGGACCCCAGCATCCACAAAATAATTTGTCAGTAACTTTTGCAGGTTATGAATGCACTGGTTTGAAAGTTTGCTTACTTTTGGACATTCTCCCTGATAACTTCTTTTGTGTCTTGCCATTTGAGTCTAGAAAGTGAGCGGTTGTTCCATGTTCCCTTTGCTGCATAGCCATGGCATTTATAGTCCTCTGTGAGAGCCTCCTTTAGTCAACTTTTTTCATCCTGAAGAGTCATTTTCTATTTAGCTGCTCCGTACCATTCATTCATTATTCTTGTCACCTTTTTGTTTTCCACTTCCTCAAGTCAGAGGGGAATTAGAATAGCATACAGCAGTCAAAGTGCAGGCATCAGGGATTTGTATGGTAGCCTAGTGATGTTTTCTGCCTCATCCATTTATTCTTTGTAGTTCCCGAAGTTTTACTTTATTGCTAGTGAGCTTTGAAATTGCATTCGTAAAACTTTATTTTGTTACTCAGATTAGTTTCTTGAGCAGTGAAGACTAGTTTGGAGGTGTCATTATGTAGAATTCTTTCTGTGTTCACAACTTTGTACTTTATCAGCAATGAGTTTCCACTTTTTTATCATTCAAGTCAGTTAGCACTTAGAGTTTTCTGATTATGTAGAGTTGACTTCTTGTCTTCATTGTCCTGAGCAGAGTGGTCAGTGACCTTGGTTGTCTCATTCTCTACTCACTTTCCACTGGTCACCTCCCTTGACTAAGTAGTTTGAAGGAAAGTAGCATCAATATTAGAACATGTTTTGGAGTAAATAATGGATTTACCTTTGCATGGAGTCCTCTAAACTCATTCCATCTTCTGCAGAAAGATTTGTAGACTTGGGAAGCCTTTCCTGGCTCTTTCAAATGTCTCCTGAATTCTCAACTTTGTAGTTGTTAGTTGGGGTCAAGACATTATGTCTTATTTGCACACCTCTCTCTGTATAGTACTTAAGAGGTACAATTATGCAGGTTAAGACTTCTATCTTCACTATGAAGTTGCAACGTCTGACGTTCCCTGATGGCAAAATGAGTAACTTGTTTCTAAGGCCAGCCCTCTCTTTCCTGCCCCCCCCACCAACCACTACCAAACAACCTAATAGCAGTCCGGAGACCTGAGATAACATAAAGAAGGAAGTAAGGAGGATGAGGAGGACAGAACAGGAACTGTGACTGCTTGATAGCAGCCTAAACAGGTAACCACTGCAGATTGGTTCAGAGGCCATCATCAGAATGATGATTAGTGGTACTAATGCTACCTTGCTGCTGAATGGTTCATGGTAGTTTTCTCTCTTCTTTTTTTTTTTTTCTTTTCTCCTTTTTTTCCTTTTTCTTCCACCAAAGGTAAGAGAGAGGGAGAAAGAAGATTGGTCAAAGGTTTACCTTTCACCTAGCTAAATATTTAAACATTCATAGGGAGGAAGGGGTTTGAGTTTTGCCTCATCACTTTGAGTAGGGCACAGGTCCCTGTGCTTTGAATTCTAGCAGTTCAGCCATTTAAGTTCTTGTTTTTATTATCAATTTAATTCTTCTCCATTCTCTATGTTCAACTGATATGTAGGTTTCTGGAACTATTGTGGATAAGAGTGGACGTACCCTTTCAGGCCAGACAGGAGAGGCATTTGTCATTAGTGTTTCCCACAGTAAGCCACTTTGGTAAGTATCTTTCTCTTAGTAAGTTATCTGTAAATTGTGATTCTTTTCTATTTTAACCTCTTGGTTGCTGCTAAATGGACGCTATGCTAACTGTGATAATATTTAATCACATGTATCGCTAACGTATTCTGCTATTGTTCCCTCAGCAGAAATTATGTTCCCAAAGAAAGCTGAATTTTTAAAACATTGCTCTAAATAATCTGGGGTTTTGAGTTTGCAACAGCCGTTGAAATCACAATTAGGTCAAAGCACTAAAAAAAAAAAAAAATTCTGAAACTGTAGTTTGCCATCTCCTACGCTCTCTGATTGTTCAAGGAGCGAATTCCGGGTATGGGCAGTGCTTACATCTCTTTCTTAGAGGGAAGCAGTGCCAGCTCAGAATGTTTTGGGGTGGCTTGAAAGAGCGAATCATAAGATTTCATTCCAGTGTTCTTTTTACTGAACTCTTGCAAATATATGTATTCCCTGAGTGCTTTTCTCAAGGATGTGCATTGTTGTTTTGAGAGTTCCTGATGCCTCCATTTACTTGCATTCTTTTCTGTTCAGGCAAAAAAGTTCAAATAAATATGAGACTAAGATCTGTGAAAATGCATACTATAGCAGATTTTGGTCATTGTGCAAGGTTTTGCATGTTGTCGTGGTTTAGGCCAAATCGGCTAC
The DNA here is from genome assembly GCF_000708025.1 of Charadrius vociferus. NCBI lineage: Eukaryota > Metazoa > Chordata > Aves > Charadriiformes > Charadriidae > Charadrius > Charadrius vociferus. The sequence goes on from NW_009661370.1 coordinate 32,928, forward strand.
TGGGGACCTGGAGGACCCCAGATGGGACCGACAGATGCTCTCCTCTACCCCTCTTCAGAGAGAGGGGCAGGGAAGGAAAAAGAGAGTTATGAGTTTAGAAGGAACTAAACTACTTTAATGAAATATTAATAATAAAATAAAAAAGAAATAATGAAATATATACAAAACCGTATCAAGCTCCCGAGATGACAGTCACGACACTGGCTGGCACTGGGGCAGTCCCAGGCTGGACTCAGTGACAGATGGGAACTGGATTCCGGATCTGCATTCAGGATCGGGATCGCAGGCAGCTGAACAGAGTCCTCCTCAGACATTGGCCATTGAAGGAAGACCGAGCTGACCCTTTGATCCCTCAGCTTTTATACTGGGCATGAGGCAGATGGGATGGAATCCCCTGTTGGTCAGTGTTGGGTCACCTGTCCCGTCCGCTCCTCCCTGCAGGTGGGACCCCACTATGCTTTTCCGCTTCCGACCCTCCAACGGGGCAAGTAACAAAGTTGGTTGCCCTTGGGTGTGATAGCAATAAGTATAAGCAGGAGCTTCTCTGCATACCGTGCCCGGGCATCAGCTATAAACATAGGTCTTACCACTCTGACAGAGTGAACATTGTCTGTACAATATGCTGTTAATTTCAGTAGCTAGAGAGACCCAGCTAAGAAGCGAAGTTACTGAACAAAATTGGTTCCGTTTTACCTCAAACCGGGACACATGTTAATTTTTGAATACTGTTCCCTGTTTCTCTAGTCTTCTGTGTTTCTATGCCCTATTCTACCTCCTCCTTGCCTCCTCTTCTCTCTTTACCATTTCTTCTCAGGTTGGTTCTTCACACAAAAACCTACACTAGAAATAGATATTTTTTCCCTTGAATATTCTAACTTAAAACATTTAATTCACTCTTAGCAGTGCATGCCGTGCACATTGTGATGAGCCATTGTTTGTTTTTACAACAAAATTCCAGCTAAAACGCACAATCTGTCATCTCGGTGATACAAAAGCAGAAGACTGCATTCACAGCTTTCCCGACTGCCCTTGAGGCTCCACTTTCCCAGACCAGACGGTGCTCCAGAAGTAACATATGGAGCCTCTTGGAACAGGGTGGTAGTTGACTCCTTCTCTCAGCATCACAGCCTAGTGATCCATATTTGGCAAGAGTCTGTCTCAGATAATCTTGCTCGTAACTCTCTTGCCTCTGAAGAGGAGAGAAGGGCACTGGAGCAGAAATCAAGAATTTATTAAACCATATTTCATAAAAGCTATCGTATGGGTCTGAATGCTTAGGGCCTGTTTCCCATTTTTGCAAAGGCTACTGTACAGCACTGTGGCAGAAGGGTTTTAGTTGTGGGAGCAGATTGCATTTAATGTTGTTTCTGTTGCCAAATTGATACAGGCTGGCTTTAGGGTGGTGAAAAAGCTGATTAATAGTAGTATCCTAGGGACCATGTTCTACGTGTTCATCTGTTTCCATTTGAGTTTTGTATGCCCTGTTTAGGGTGATGGGTTGTCCTTAAGTCAGTTTGGTTTGGAGCCCCCCCCTAAAAAGTGTGCGCTTTGTGTCCATTTGATGTAGGTAGTAGCTGAGAAACTCATGAGCTGTGCTTGGAAAGTGCTGAAAGATGTGTGGCAAGGTGCTTGCTATGAAAGGTGCTCAGATGTGGCAGGAGTTGCTTTTGTTTTATTTTGGATCCTGTGATTGTTTCTACTGTGGTAGCATTAAGAAGACATATGCATAGTTTAGGGCCCTAATGTGGTGTTTGTTTTGGTCCCAAGGGCACTCTGCAGCCTTACCTTTTACAGGAGCTGATGCGTGACTGCTGTGAAGAAATGAGCAAGGGAAGGAGGTGATCTTTAAGATGAGGGTGTAATGGTTATTACACTAAGGTATCCGTGATAGCGTACCAGCAATCTGGTTTGAAGCTGCTGGCTTTTAAGGCACGGTTAACGGTTTGCTTTTCTCAAATGTTTTCCTTCATGATGCTGTTGAGTGCTGTGGGGAGATGATACTGGTCACAGAAGTTACTTTTTGTTTCTGAATGAATGTGTGTGTCTCTGCTTAGTTTGAATTGGCAGTTTTGAAACAGGTAATGCTTGGATGGTGTGCTCATAGATATATTGGTCAGCAGCCTCTGTAGTGGGTAATCATTCAGGCAGTCTGGAGGGCCAGTACCCAGTAAGTCAGGTGAGAACATTAGGAAGTGCTTTTTTTGGTGAGTATCCTGGCTGCTTTTACAGTATCTCTCTAGTAGGGTGAGGTAAAGAGAGTGACAGGTGAGTTTGTACTCAGAACCAGAGACAGATGGATATTAAATGTGGAAGGGAGAAATGAAGCTGCCTAATATAGGAGAGAGCTTAAAAAGAGGGCGTGGGGAGTGTGAGCTGGAAGCTTGTAAACTGAGTGACTTAACAGTAGGAAATACATTGCATTCATCTGCATTTGATAAGGGCAGTCTTGTTAACCATTCTTACCTTGCTTTGCTTTGAGAATCCTGAGGGATGAGCCCCTACGTTGAAATAAATTCCAGAACTTTATTGCTGTAATTAATTGTGTATTCCCTGTGCATGCTGTTTGTATCCAGGGGATCTATATGAAGGATTTCAATGTATGTAAACACTGGATACAGAAATGAGAATAAAAGGGTTCTTTTAAAGTTTTTCTATTTAAATAGAATGGTCCACGTGAGATGCATTAGAAAAAGCACTTTGAAGGTGGAGCTGGCTGTTTGAAAAAACTAGCATATATGCCCCTCTCCCCCCTGCTGAAAAAAAATAAATACCCACACCCCTAAGCTATTGGAAGAAGGGGTTTGTGTTTTGTTTGGTCTTGGTATGTGGCTGTGTGATACTCAAGGCCCCAGATTTGGATGTTGCCGTGAGCCTCTCAGATCTCAAGGATTTCTTATTCTTTCCAACAAGTGAGTTTGGCTGCAAGCATTTACTGCTACTACTTGTGCAGTTACCAAGCCCCTGCCTGCTCCTTGGAAACAGGAGAAAAGTCAAAATCCATTTTGTGCTTCCAGTCCTGTGCAGGGCTTTATTGCTTTTGGCCTGTGGGAAACTAGTGGGTGTACATGCACTTTATTAACTTAGCCACAGAGGCTGCCTCAGAGGTAGCTCACTTAGTTGGGAGATGTGACTGTTACCCATTCCTGTTTCAGGGGTTAGCTTGCATCCTCTCTGAGACCGTTACTTCAGGAAAGGGGAAAGCTTTTTTACATCTTCCTCTTCCAGCAGCATTGTGAGCTCATTTTGAGTTTTGCAGTGCTCATAAGATGGTTTCTAGAGTGGTGAAGAGAGATCAGGAAACATATATGTAAAAGATCTCTTGCATACTTTCTGAAAGAGAAATTTCCATTTTTAATATCAATGTAGACATTTGGAGTGCAAGTCATGTTTATGTATCTGTCATTGAATGAAAGAAAACATGATTGTACGACATATACTGGTGAAGTTGTTTGAGAAGCTTATTCATGTAAAAATACTTCTGCTGTAGTGCTGACTTAGTTACTAAGATGAGCAGATTCAGTTGCCCAGGCTCAGTGCTGCCATGAGATATCTTGGGGGAGGCACTTGGTTTCTTCCAAGGTTGACATAATTTATGTATAATTTTAAAAGAAAATGATGAGTGAGAAGCTTGAAGCAGGTCTTACTTTTTCAACCTTTTCATACTTCTTCCTGTAGCACAAGACTCCTTTCCAGTCTGTCGTTCTCATTCCATTTGTTCTCTCTCTCACCTAGAAAATACAGAGCCGTCGTGTCGCTGTCAAAATGCTGCCTCATTACTCCTGGACTTTGAAATGAAATCTTGATTTACTGTTCCCAGTTCAATTCAGTCCAGCCCCCTTCCCCCTTGTGCTTTTCTTCCACCTGGGGGTTCTCCTTTTGCACGGTCTTGCTGTATTGGTGATGATGATTAAAGAAATTGGAGATCAGGTTGGTTTTGTTCTAGATGATTGTGAGAGTTAGCGGTTGCCAGCACTAACATTCATCTGTTTTGTGTGTCAGAGGTGTTTTTACCTCAAAATAATTTTTAAAAATTTATTTTCTAGCATCGGCTTAAATTGTGCTTTAGGGGCAGTTGAAATGCGACCATTCATTGAAACAGTTGGAAAATGTACAGCAGCCTACATCATCTGTTACCCCAACGCAGGTGTGTGGTGCACATGTTCCTATGCTTACAGGCAGATGAAAAGTAACTAAACCGTTCCATCTCATTGGCAATAATAGAGTTGAATTAGCTTGAAAAGATGATTATTTTACTATTAAAAAGAGATTAAGAATATTTTAAACTGCTGAAAGTAACTGTTGTTAGTTCTGTGACGGTGAACCCAGAATGCTCTCTTGCATAATTAATAATTATTGACTAATGATTGCAAAGGTGATGAGGCATTTTAGTCCTCATACAAATGTAGCTACTTTAAATATGTCTTTTATGGAATTTAATTCTGTTCTTGCGGGCTTTAAACCAATTGTAATACTAGAAAAATTATGTTTCAAGGTCTTCCCAATACTTTTGGTGGTTATGATGAAACTCCAGAAGTGACTGCCAAGCATATAAAGGTATGAAATATTTCTCGTGAGTGTGTCACATCTGACACTAGCAGACAATAATTCTTTGCTTGTATTTTATGCGTATTTGTTACAGTATTGTGGGGTGTTTTGTTTTGTTTTTTTTTTCTCAGATGGCTCTATATGTCATTTGGATTATTTATAGACAATTTGCTGAATGAGAGTGATTTGAGATAACAGGTTAGGAGAAACTACTTAGGAAACTCTGAAACCTGAATTACTTTCATGTCCTACACTAAGTAGCTTTCCTGCAGCTTGATCTGTGGATGTTACTCATTTGCACTCCTATGTTCTCACTTTTGCATTTGGGAATTGTTCAATAGCTGAGTGGTTTTTATGAACTTGGCAGAATTTGAGAGTTATGTGTATCAGGAACTGCTGATGTTGGTGTTCCAGGGCAGGGTGTCCTTCCACATGCCACTTGATCTGTGCAAGACAGAACTGTGTGGCTGGAGCTGCAGTGTGTCAGTGAGAACGCAGTATCTGCTGCATGTTAATTCTCTTTTATAATATAGTATGACTAGTCTTTGATACTCATCCAAGTTTTCGTCTGGGGCTTCAGTATAAAATAGGCCAGTTTCAAATGTAGTTTCCTAAAATTAGGTGTTGAAATTGCTGGTTAGCCTTGGGAATCCACATCTCAAAACAAATCCTAAGAAGAAATAGTACAGATTGGTTTGGAATTTATTTTTTTCTTATGATCCCCTGAATTGCTTAACATATGGAGAAAAAAAAAAATCAAAAAAAAATAATATAAAAGATACCTTTATTAACTTGAACCTGTCCCTCCCTTCTACAGAATTTTGCTTTGGATGGTTTGGTCAACATAGTTGGAGGTTGCTGTGGTACTACACCAGCACATATCAGGTACCTCATGAGCTACAACTTTCAGTGCACTGGGATGTAAATTAAGTGCTGCTTCTGTGGAGCAATATTCTATGGCTTGTCTTAGAGTTTCCTGAAAAGATGGATCACTTGAATGTCAATAGCAGCAATATATGGAGTAGAAAAAACCTGGCTTTCACAGCCATGTGTGTCGTGAAGAATGAGTAGAGGTATGGTTCAAACAAAGATTATACTTCTGCTGTTTTGCCATCTAAAATTGTTTTGAAATTACTCCTCCCTCTTTACCATTGGATAGAATAGACTTCCCATCTCTGCTCCCTTACACAGTATGTTCTTTCTCTTTCTGGCACTTGTAGCCACAAGGTGAAACTTAAAATTTCCTTTGATGGTAGAAGGAAGGAAGGTGTGTGGGTTTGGAACAGGAGATCTGGGAATGCTGTACAGCTAGTGTTAGTCCTGGCCAGTCAGAAGATGCATTTCATACCTTTCTCACTGGAAGTAGGTCAGTGGGAAAACCTCCCTTTTTCACCTTGGCTTAAAAAGAGAAGGGGCCCTTGTGATTCATTTTTACCCTGATACAAACTGGAAAGAGGTGGTCTGTGAACGTGACACCATGTGTCACTCCTGACTGGAGCGAAGAAAAAGTGAATGTGAGCAGCATGAATCATTCCGGCATCTGAGAAATGTGGCTCAGCGTAGAACAATGTTTGTCCCTTGTTTTTTTTTTTTTTTTTCTGCAATCATTAGCAGTTGCTCAGCACAGCAAAACACGAGTATGGTAAAAGTCAGTGTGGCTGAGGACTGGTTCTGATATCCATCAGGTATCCCATTGACATGGTATCTTACGTTCTGTATTTGATAAATCTTCAGCTTTCTACATTCCCTGCAAATAGCTATGATAGGATCTTCTGGGAGTATGTTTTTGCCTTTGGCCACACAAAGTGAAGCTAGCTAATTAGTTTTGTCTGCTACAGGGCTAAACTGGAGATAGAGGTATATGTCTAGTATGTTCTGTTTGAGTCTTATCTGGAGTGGTTTAATTTTAATGGAAAACTTTGCTTTCCTCTTTCTGTAACTCAGGAAAATTGCCGAAGCTGTGAAATCCTGTAAGCCTCGTGTTCCACCTTCTCTCTCCCAAGGATACATGCTGCTGTCAGGTAAAATGGAATGTAACAGCTTGAGCTTTATAACTCATGCAGCCTTCCTTTAGAAATTTATTTGCTGTTGTCTGCTGATCAGAATGACAGTATGAATTTCTGCTTCTATCTGAGTCCAGCAAGCTTATGGATGTTTAACCAGATCTAAATCTTACTGCTTTGGCCAAAGGATTAATGGAATATTTTATTACAAATTTGTGTAGTATAACCAAGTCAGCATATTTTACTCTGCAAGTCTCAGATACTTTCTAGTGGTGAGCAGGTATCTTTATCCTCAGTTTGCAACAGGGTAGGATCAGGCATAAAGAAATCGGGTAATTTGACTATGGTTGATGGCAGAGCTGGGACGAGATCCTTGTTCACCTGCTGTGAGAGAGCTGCCCTGTGTCGCCTCAGATGTCCATCCAGTCACACTGGGACGTTGTTCCAGTGATACGTCCAGGTCTAGAATGTCCTCAGTCTTAGCAAAGTCTAGATCTGTATGTTCCTCAGCCAGGCCTTCTTTAAGCCTTTGCACCATGTATCCAAGTAAAACAGTACCTTCTTTTTGGTCTGGTGTTTTAATCTCAAAGTCAAATGGGGTTAGCATAAATTAAATAAATCGTGGTTGGCCTGTGGTTTCATGGATTACCTTATTCTGTTCTGATGTAAGGTTTGTTTGCCCCCGAGTTGCCTGCTACCCAAGGGTCTCACTTGGCTTGTTGCTCTGAACTTGGGTATGTGGTTAAGAGCTGTCCTTGTTTGTCAGTCAATTCAGTGGCCTGCTTCTCTGGTGGTGGTAGAGTTAACGTAGTTGGAGGTTGAGAGAAGGTGTGTATGTGCATACACATAGATGCCCAAAGAATCGTAGCTTCACATCATTTTATATTGGACAAATCGGCTGTTATTTTTTGAGTCAGGTAGATTATTAACTGTCATTGAGAAAGGATAGAAACCTTTGGCATACGTGTTGGAAATTGTTTCATTGCATTTCCTTGCTGGTTACTCATTAGATTTGTGCACATCCTGATGTGCTGAGAACTCACTATTCTTAAAGAGAGAGACACCTCTATTTCACAGTTTAGAAAAGAGATTTTGTCTTTCTTGCACAGTTTTTTATTTTCATATTTTACAAACGTGTTCAAAAATATCTTTTTAAGGTCTGGAGCCATTCAGGATTGGGCCATACACCAACTTCGTTAATATTGGCGAACGCTGCAATGTTGCAGGATCACGGAAGTTCGCTAAACTCATCATGGCAGGCAACTATGAAGTATACATTTTATCAATAATCTTTATAGCTGATGCTCTGATTTTTCATTGCTCTATTGCATTGTTTTCTTAGTTGTTTGCTGGCACAAAGCACTATTCTACACCAGTTACAAAAGTAGGAAAACAAGTAGAATTTACTTTCTCCCTGTCCTTTGTTTCAGTGCTTACCAGCTCCTAATAAATTTGTGAGAAGGGTTTTACAAGGATTTTTTTTTTTTTTTTTTTTTTGTCAAGTGTTACAGAAGATGTGACTTTCCATTTTGAATTATGTTACACAGCTGATGATGGTTTAGAAAATCTCCTGGACTGTGCTGTATCTAGGGGTGGATGTATAGAGGAAGGAGGAAGGAAACTGGGTGTAATCCCCCCTTCCAACACGTGGGGTACATCTGACCTGGAATAGATTGTGGCACTGCGCAGCCCTTACTCTCATTCCCTCCCTTCTGCAGTACTGGTCAGCATTATGGTTGCATCTAATCTGTATATACTTTGATCCCTGGCTCCAGCATGCTATGTGAGAATTGCTACGCAGAAAGATGCTTAGAAGATAATTGCTTGCTTGAAACAGCTGCAGAGCAGAAATGAAAAGGCTGGAGGGCGCATTCTTTACTGCTGTAAATTGTTACTATAACATTCAAACAAACAGTAAAGTGGCATTTCTTGAGAGTTGAGACTCTGCCCCAGAGTATGGTCTGCTGTTCTAGTTGATGCAATCAAAACTAAAGCCTTATATTTGTTTCTGTAGGAAGTCTGACTCTTAAGCCCTTAGAAGTCATGAAGCAGGTTAGACCTATTAAATAAAAGGAGCTTTAAACAGCTTGTTAGGGACTGTGAGCAACTAAAACCCTTTTTCTTTTTTCTCTCCTCAGTCTGCAGAGTGACAAAAAAGAAAAAGCGAACAGACATGGGTGTTCAGATAATTATGTGGGCGGAGGGAAGGCTTTAGTGTATCCTTCTTAGCACTTGGTGATTATTCTGCAGCTGGAAAAAATGTCAGCCAACTTCCAAAAATTAAGTACTCTGTTATAAAACAGCAGAGCTAGTGATGCAGGACCCTATTTCATACCATCACAGAGACTGTTTTCCAGTAATCTTGTGCAGTCAGAAGTCCTTGTTGCCATGCAAATCTTAAAATCATTCAATTAAGCATATGACCAACTGTCTAAAATCAATGACACTACCACCACGTTAGGTCTCTGGTGTCATGTTTTTGTGAACAAATTAGTTATCAGTTGTGCCACACTAACAACTTCTGTATGTTGTTTTGCATCACATACCATTTACTTATTCTCTTATGGGATGTCTTACAATTTTTAAAATTTTTGGCTGCATGCTTATTTTGGAGAAATGAAATGTTATCTTGAGAATGACTAGGCTTTTTTCTACTGACTGTTGTTTTGTTTTTTGACTTTCTTCTTTAGGAAGCCCTGAGTGTAGCCAAATTGCAAGTTGAGATGGGGGCCCAGATTCTTGACATCAATATGGATGATGGGATGCTGGATGGCCCTGCTGCAATGACCAGATTTTGTAACTTGATTTCTTCAGAACCTGATATTGCAAAGGTTGTCCCTCCAAAGCACAATAAAGGGCATTTTATTGAGTTGGAAATTGCCTTTCAGAAAATTTTGATTAAGCACCAGTTTAGCTGCTTAATAAGCAGATGCAGGTGTCCTCCCAAGAGGAAAGGTACTGTAAAGGTACTGATCAGAGGGCTGGAGCACCTCTTCTATGAAGACAAGCTGAGAGAGTTGGGGTTGTTCAGCCTGGAGAAGAGAAGGCTCCAAGGACACCTTATAGCAGCCTTCCAGTACCAAAAGGGGGCCTACAGGAAAGCTGGAGAGGGAGTTTTTAGAAGGGCATGTAGTGGTAGGACAAAGGTTAATGGCTTCAAACTGAAAGAGGGTAGACTTAGCTTGGATATAAAGAAGAAATTCTTCACTATTGGGGTGGTGAGGCACTGGAATAGGTTGCCCAGGGAAGTTGTAGATGTCCCATCCCTGGAGGTGTTCAAGGCCAGGCTGGATGGGGCTTTGAGCAACCTGGTCTAGTGGGAGGTGTCCCTGTCCATGGCAGGGGGGTTGGAACTTGATGATCTTTAAGGTCCCTTCCAACCCAAACAGTTCTATGATTCTGTGACAATAGAGAAGGCCTTCAGGAGAAACAGAGGTTTTAACATTCTGTATCTGATTTCAGCTAAATATATGCCAGTTCTTTTCATTGGTTAGAAAAGCCGAATGCAGGTTCCTTTTGAAGCAGTTAGGAGCCATAATCTACATATTGGCAATGAATAATGGTATTGCTTTCAACAAAACTTAAAATTGCTATGGATATAGGGTGGTTTTAAAAGACACTTCTGCAGTGGGTGTTCTCTAAAAATGAGTATCTAATTCAGAAACACAAGACAATGCAGGGAGAAGTAGAGATCTGTATATGATATGTGATGGAGTTGCCATAGAAGCTCTTGAGTTAAATTTGCTCAGAGTTTTGCACTTAAAGGAAAGTGAATCTGCAGACACCATCTGGAAACTTTTTATTCATAAATGATGATTAATGTTGTGTGCAATTTTATGTCCAACTGGGCAAACAGCGTATGGAACTAATTCATAACTTGTAGGTATTCCCCTGGCATACTTCTCTGTTATTTACAGGTGCCGTTATGCATTGACTCCTCAAATTTTTCAGTGATTGAAGCAGGTTTGAAATGTTGCCAAGGGAAATGCATTGTAAACAGCATCAGTTTGAAGGAAGGTGAGGAAGACTTTTTGGAGAAAGCAAGGAAAATTAAGTTGTACGGAGCAGCTGTGGTTGTCATGGCTTTTGATGAAATGGGGCAGGTGAGTGTTGCTTTCAAGGAGAGGTATTTTTCTTCTGGAGTGCAAGACAAAGTTTTGTTTCGTGGGCACAGGTGATTCATAAAGGTCTATACAGTCTTAGCAATAGTTTTGACCCTGATAGGGAAGCATTTCATATGCTGCTCACATGTTTGAGGAATCCATGTACTGCTCTAAGTGTAGCTCTGCTAGCACATGTGTAGCTCTTGCTGTTCAGCAATGCTGAACTCCTTCTTCTTTCGTAGAAGACTTTTTTAGTTCAGAAACGGAGTTTTTCTTGAGAGTGGAATCTTTCTGAATTAATTTAGTTATGTCAAAAACCACATACTAAACTTTATGTAGGATGAGAAAATGTTGGAAACCTATTGTTTTTAATGAGTTGAGTCAAAACTTCGGGTACAGGTGTGGTGATATTTGTAATACAAAATTCTTATATATATAGTTCTTTTGTAATATTCGTGATGTTCAGATTCTCAGTCTTGAGTCAGTGGAACCATAAATGATTGCTGGGGAGTTTATTTTTTTGTGTTACCTGTAAGTTTCATGTCAGAATTCTTTTTCTCCATTAGGCAACAGAAACGGAAACCAAGATTGCAGTCTGTTCCAGAGCTTATCACCTCCTTGTGGAAAAAGTGCACTTCAATCCAAATGATATAATATTCGATCCTAATATTTTGACCATAGGAACTGGAATGGAGGAACATAACCTGTATGCCGTGAACTTTATCAATGCTACTAAAACCATAAAAGTGCGTTGTAAGCTTATTTTAACTTGAAGTATTTTGCTGAGCTTACTTAAAAACCTAAACCACCACAAAACACCACCAAAAAACTACAAAATACTGCTGCAAAATGATGCGCATTTTAAATTAGCACGGGGGACTATTCTTCTGAAGTGCAGCCATTCCCTGATACTGCTGTATTTCCAGTAGAACTTCAGTTAGTATACTATAAATGTATTTCAATCAATTCTCTCCTCTGTAAATATATTAGATTAGTTAAATGAGGTAAGAATCACATTCGTGTTGTAACTAAAAGGACCTCTTTGAGGATCCATGAAAGCTGCCTTTTTAAATTTTTTAATAAAATTTCCATTACTGTGGAAGCGATTTATGCAGTAACATAACTTTTTCTTTAGGCAAAATATGTGGAAGGAAATACAGCAGTGAAGAGCATCACCTGAATACATCTAAGGAAGCTGCACTGTTGTGTTTCACAAGGCAACTTGACTGGTTTGGAGATGCTCTGTCAGTAGCAGTCTGGGGCTTGAACACCCCACAGGCTATGTTGTGACCACTGGAAGGGAGGCTGTACCCTTGAGGTCAGCTGCTCAGCTACAGCCTGCTCCTGAGACATGCAAGCAGGCAGGTTGGCTGCTCCTGTTTCCAGAGGAACGGGGGATGGAAGAGCCGTGAATAGGTCTGCATGGAGAAAACCTGGAATGCTGCTGTGGGAGGACTGATACGTTTAGAATACCACCTATGACTGTAGAAACCATGGTAGTTGCTTACACATAACTAGGCTGGATCTTTCCTTTTACTCGTATCTTTTTCTGCAGAGATTTGAATTGCTTTTTATGAATTTGAGTAACTAGACATACCTGGAACAGGGAAGAGAAAAAGGGTGCATAGCCAATGCATCGCAGCTCAGGGGCCACCTGCTTTATGCTTTGCTTAGGTTTCCTTTTTGGAAAGCACATTTCTAAAAATCTATGTTCAATTTCTATAGGAAACACTACCGGGAGCCAGGATAAGTGGAGGTCTTTCCAATCTTTCTTTCTCCTTTCGAGGAATGGATGCCATTCGAGAAGCAATGCATGGGGTGTTCCTTTACCACGCAATTAAGGTATGATGTGCTATGATGTGCTTTTGGCTTCCGTATGTTTGCACTTGGCAGTTGTGCAGTTCTATGTCTGACAGCCCTGGTTGGGGATTTTGTATGATTTCTTTTAGTGTGGTATGGACATGGGAATTGTGAATGCTGGGAATCTACCAGTATATGATGATATCCACAAGGAATTGCTACAGTTGTGTGAGAATCTAATCTGGAACAAAGATCCTGATGCAACAGAGAAACTTTTGCATTATGCTCAGGTAACTTCCAATTTTAAGCTTTTAATAGTAGTTAGCTTAGCACCCAGGCTTTAACACCTCCCTGCTGCTGATAGGTAGAACAGCCTACAAACTGCCCGTGTCAATCTAACAGCGGGTGTTAGAAGTTACAAATGTTACTACAAGTGGTTCAGTTATTGATATAGAATAAAATGTGAAGTCTGTAATAGATTGAGCCTCTCCAGTTTCATAGGTGCCTTGAAAGGTCCTGCACCAGAGTCCTTCATATACTTCAGGAGACCAAGCTGCATTGGCAGTTAAAACAAAAAAAAAAGCAAACCCAAAACCAATAAGAAGCAAAAAATACCAACTAAACTGCCCATCCCCCCCACCCCCCCCAACAAAAAAACCCTCACAAATAAACAAAACCCAGAAAAGTTCAACCCAGAACCGAAGCAAATCTTGGTGCTGGAGTGTAATTGACAAGTGCACTGTGGGAGACAAAGAGTAAACATGTCTCTCTGGTGGTAATGGTTTGCTTGAGTGTATGTAAAAAGTGAAGTAGTTGCTTGCAGTTCTTGGCTGTGCCATAGGTTTCCAGTTCATGTAACTGATGTCAAGAGTGAGGATCAACTATTTAGTGTTTTTGAGATGCTGTAAGGTGGAGATAGAAGACAAAGATTACACACCTGAAGGTTTCCAGATTATCAGCCATAAGACAGCTGGTGAAATCCTGTTCTGAACAGAACATACAGCAAAAATCTCTCTGGATTAGGTGGCTCTTAGATTTAAGAAGGTTTGCATGTCTGGTTTGTAGCTCCTGGAGGTGTTATTTCTGTGCACAGCTTCATTTGGTTTGTAGCTTGCCCTATGGTGGTGCGTGCTTTTTAGGAACAATGGCAACATGTTGAAAATGAGTATCGGAAGACTCTCCCTGTCCCTTGCGCTTAGTTTATTTTAAATGGTGCTCTTCATGTCTAAGCAGTTCACCTGGGAGTGATCTTGTCTGTCGAAGTTTTACCATTAGGGTATTCAGGGTTGCATAAAGAGAAAGGAAAAAAAAAAAAAAAGGAATTAGAAAGGGATTGCTTAAGCAGTGTTTCTGCAGAAGGCAGAATGTGGATTTAAATAGAGCATGAAAAGTAGAAATGGAAGTGGATGATGACTCCTCCTAGGTTCAGAAGTTTGGGAAGCCATTGTTGGAATCTCTGCTCTTAGTCATGGTGGTAGTTTTATTGTGGGAGTAAAACAGCCCCCCCGTTGCAAAGAAGAGAGATGGTCTTGATTCAAAACATCTTTAAAAGCTCTATTAAAATTTAACATAAAATATTACAACTTTCAGGTTTTCACTGGAGGTAAGCATCCTGATTTGGGTTTCATCTTGGCTCTGGACAAATCTGAGCGTCCAAATAGATAGTCACTTACAGCCAGTGAGAAGGACTATTACATAAGGTTTTGGAGTTTGAGGCATATTTCAAAATATTAATTCAGATCTTCCTCTGATATAGTGGAATTGAATGGCTCTTAGTTCTTTGGTCTAAAGTGTTTTTTTTTAAACACAAATGTGTATTCATTAGTCAGTAAGTGCATGTATTCTTTTTATTTCCAATTACTGCAGTTTATTCTGCACAAAGAACATAGAATGTGCAGTCCCATTTCAAGTATTGCACCTCTAATAGAGCACCAGTGAAGTTTCCTCCTAGTTCCTTTAGGTAATAGTAATATACCTTGCCAGTTGCTTGAATGTTAGACCTTAGGAAAAACTTCTACACTGAAAGGGTTATCAAAAATCAGTCTTCATTTGAAGTTTGAGATTAAAAAACATTTTCCATGAAGTGTACAGCTGCAGACGTTCTCAAACTGAAACTTTGTCCCATTTATGGCAGTGGAAGTTGTACTTCCAAAGGCAGTTTTTTTCATCCTTGGCATGCGGTATAATCATCCTGTTTTTAAAGACCTGCATGTAGTGCTTGCCACTGTGGTCCCTGCATTCCCACCCTACAGCTTCATGGGTTATTTTTGGTTTGGAATGGTTCCCTTGCTAAAGTGTCTGGTCAGAGGTTGAGGAGCAGTTGGTCCCTTTTCACTGAATCACAGAAGGGCTGAGATGGGAAGGGACCTCTGGAGGTCATCTTGTACAACCTCCCTGCTCAGAGGAACGTCTGCAAGAGCAGGTTGTTCAGGGACACGTTCAATTGGGTTTTTAATATAACTAAGGATGGAGAATCTGCAACCTCTCTGGGCAACATTTCCCTCCTCCTTTCATTCTTTTTTTACAAACTAGACCTATGAGGGGAATAAGGTTTGGCAATGAGAAGCTGTGAAGTTAGCTAGCATTCCTATAAACATGAATAAAAACTTGTTCCAGTTTCTGTTCCCATGAGTGAGATCTTGTTTCCATGACTTTTCCTGTGGCTCAATCTTTAAAAACTTGCTGATGAGCACTCAAAAGTATAGGAGGTTCAGAAGGACCTAAAGATGTCAGATTACGTTGAATAACTGAGAGAGGAAAAGAAATTACCTGCCTGAAGTGTGGTGGTTGATGTAATGGATAGTGTACTCTTCCGTGAGCCTTCCTGGGATGGCTGTTTATGAGCTTTCTTGCGTTGTGAAGCCCTTTTGGCCTTTGCATTCATAGCAAAGGGGAGTGTGAGGCAAAGAGAATATGCAGGGTTTGGGACAGTCTATGTACATGAGAAACAGTAGTGCTGTAGGCCGCCTGATTGAAAACACATCTGTGATATGGAATAACATAACCTGTTCCAGCAGAAACTGAATTAGTGCCAAATTAATTAGAATTTTAAAACGAAGTGTAGCGTGTGGGCCAGGAATCAATTTAAATTGTGTTCCCAGAAGTAAAACTTGTAGGATTAGTCATTTCATTATTTTTAAAAGCGTGAAAATTATTAAACTGTTCCCTCTTTTTTTTTTTTTTTTTTTTCCTTTACTGTCGTTTTTTTTCTTTTTTTGGGGGGTTTATTTTTCTTACATCTTACATTCATTGAGGTATATAATATTTGGGATGTAGACCCCCTAAGTACCTGGAATACATCACAGGTATTTGCAAGATCATTTGCATGTTTATAAAAAAACTTTTTGGGTCGGTACTTGAAGTCATCTTCACTTGTCTAAAAATAAAGTCCATAGTTGTACATTTTATGCTTGCAATCTCCTATGAATGTCTTTCCTTTTCAGAATCATGCCCAAGGAGGAAGAAAAGTTGTACAGACCGATGAGTGGCGGAACAGCTCTGTGGAGGAAAGGCTGGAATATGCTCTGATAAAGGTGAGTCTGTGCAGAAAATTGTCCTACTCATCAGCTCTCAGAGACATGATCTCAGCTCAGACTTTAATGGACACTTTTGGCTTTAAAAATTCTTCAACTGCCATTCTTTTGAAAGCTATTAATTAATAATGAATAATATATTTCATTAATATATTGTATTAACTTTAATAACAGAGAAAATGGTGGTGATTTTCTTTAAACTTTACAAATTGAAGTCTTTGACCGTTAATATTTTATTCCACTAGTGTTGGTAGAAACGTGTTTCTTTTACATTGTAGCATACTGCTTTTACTTTCTAGGGATTTTTTTTTTGTCCTTTAACAGTATTGCACTGAGTGGCACTTGTGCTGGGGAAGCAATCTTTGAATGTTCATTTTTTCTTATGACATGGTTAAGAAAAACAAACCAGCCTGTTAATACTGGGGACTCTTGCTTTGAATAACTTCATATGCCTAAGAACTACAGTGTTTTGTCTCCTAAGAAAACCTATTTTAAATACACATTTGAGGTATTCTTAAAGACTAGCAGTATCTAAAGTATCTGTTTGTACATTCATTGTGATTTTTTGGGGGGAGAAGGCAACTAAATAAAAGCTGTATTTCTAGCAAGATAAAAGCTTCTCAATTTTTTTCCCAGGGCATTGAGAAGTATGTCACTGCAGATACAGAAGAAGCAAGATTAAATCAGGAAAAATATCCCAGACCTCTAAATGTAATTGAAGGGCCTTTGATGAATGGCATGAAAATTGTCGGTGATCTTTTTGGTGCTGGAAAGATGTTTCTGCCTCAGGTAAAGAGAAAATTATTTCGTATATTTTCATATTTTGCAACAAATAGCATTGTAAAATGTAGCCAAGGCATTCTGTGCTGGCTGCTTTTTCAGATATAATAGCATATGAATTGGGAAGATTCAGGTGCTGCTAAGAAGCAGCCCTATTTTTTCTTTACTTTGGAACTTGACTTTTTTGATGTAGTTTACAAGTTTGTTTCCTTTCTTCCTGAGTGTTTTTGCTTTATTTGAATTGCATTTTTAGGTCTGGGCCCATGAAAAAGAGCAAGAGAGAAAAAAGTTCCAAATAAAAATCGCTGGTTTTAGCACCATCCAAGTCTGTGCCTGTCTGTAGCTTCCAATTCTGTTGTGAGTGGTCCGAGAGGTTGCACTGTGAAAGCAAGTGTCATGTGTAGGCCCTTGTGCCAGTAGGGCCAGCAGCCTGCTACCACAGAACACTCTGCAAGGCTGGACTCTGGGTTTACAAATGAAGGGTTTTTAATTGTTTGAATAGGTATAAAAGAAAGCTATGACAAATATGAGACTATTCCTATGCCTGATCTTTATTGTTTATTCCCCCCCACCCTCTGTTTATCTATGCAGGTGATAAAGTCTGCTCGAGTTATGAAGAAAGCAGTTGGCCACCTTATTCCCTATATGGAAAAAGAAAGAGAGGAAAGGAGGGCCGAACGAGGCAGCACAGAGGAAGAGGCAAGACACAGTCCTTTGTGCTGTAAATCTTTCATAGCATGCCATGAGAAAAATTGAAATTATTTTTTGCTAATGACATTTATTGAGCTTTCATGCTGGAGGGTTGATGCAGTCATACGGAAACTGAAAATCTCAGTGTAATTTGGAGTAGGTCTGAAATTCATAAAGCACAGACTTTCTGGAACTCTGCTTGGTGCGTGCCTAAGCTGTTGTCACAATTTTCCTGAAGAATGCCATAAGCCTTTGTAGGCCCTTTATATATTTAATTGTAGTGTTATTTGTTTATGGCACTTCTAACTTTATGGCAAATTTTGTCATTTTCTTCTACTACTTCTGCCCTCAGTGAACTACGGAACCCCCTTTTACATGTTCAAAGCCCGTTACCATGTTTTTCTTCATTCATCTCTTCCCTACTCCCTACCCCTGGCCATTCTTCCAGCTAAACAAACCAATTTCTTCCGTCCTTCTTCTTCACAGATTGTGACTTCAAGACCTGTTGTTATGATAGAAGAGTATGCTCATTGCATGTGTAGCCATGACCAAGTTGCAGGGGACAGTGTTTATGAAAACAGCATCTGAATGTAGTTGTCTTTTCATATGTGTGTTTTTCCACCAGTTTCTGAAGACTACTTTTTACATAATATGTAAAATATATATAATTGAAAATATCCAGTGACTTTCAGATCTTTGTGGGCCTTTCCTTTATGGTATTTCCTGTTTCACAGGAAACATCACATATTGGTGATGCTTGAGAATAGTTTTATCAACTACCTGTGCATATACTTGAAGTAATTTTTTCCAAATTTGGTTAATGGAGTATGTGACAGGAGCATTGGAAAATGAAGATATAGGATGTCCCTTGTTCCTCCATACTGACAAGATTCTATTCAGTAGAAAAGAGAGTTCAGATAAATTGGACAAAATCCTCTTTTTAAATAGTCATGTCTGTTGTTTCCTACTATATTTATAATGTGATAGGTGCTTACAGTTTGGTTGTCGGAGTATCAAATTTAGGTTTGATAAGCTTTTGCTTTTCTTTAGTCCTGTGGGACCTTACCGTGTCTTCATGAGTTCTCAGAGACGATAGTTATTATCAGAATCTGGTATTTAACACACACACACACACACAAAAAAGGAAGAATAGCAGAATTTCTCTGAATTGTGATATTTGTATATTGCCTTTGGTTTCTATTGCGTGGATTTTTGAATGGTTCCTAGTTCTTCCCTTGAAATCTTCTTACACTCTATCTTTCCATTTGCCATCTGTTGTGTGATTGTCCAGTTTAAATGTAATGAATACAGCAAATATTTGAGAAAGAAAAATGACCTGACAATCAAACCTAACTAATCTTAATGGAAGAAGGAGAATGTCTAGTCTTTTTTCCCATGCTCTTTCTGGATGTGAAGGTGTCTTCTCTCCAGTATCCTAAGCGGATCTGTTTTCTGGCTGCCATGAGTCACCTTTCTATGTGTCATCTTTCTCCTGCTCATGCTGTTCTTTTTTATTTTAATTCAGATGACAATGCCGGTATTTGGCACCTTCTGGTTTGTTCTGATGCTATTTGGAGTCAGTAAAAATCATTACCACATTGCTTCCATGGGCACTGGATTAGGATCTACTGTGAACCCTCTGGCACTTAATTCTCTGGCTAAAAAGACATGAAGTGGAATTGCAGAGGTTCTTAAAAATCTAGCAAGTACTCTGAAGAGATTCCTCCACCTTCTGCTGGGCTGCCTTACTCTCAAAAAAAAAAAATAAAAAAAATGTGGTCAATGTATAGAGAATTGGTGAGAGAGGAAAAAACAGCTGTATTTATCTCCAAAGTTAGATACTGACTTGAAGGAGAGTGATTGGCAGACTCTGGTAGCTGATCCATCTGATGTTACTGTAACCTCCAGGACAGTTTTAGTCACAGACTGCCAGGAAATACAAAGCATTTGAGGATAAATAGCTGTGTCTGTGGATCTCTTATCAGGATTAAAAAAATAAGAAGCCCTTTGGATGTGTGCCCAGAACTTGAGGAGCTGCTTGCTTGGGACAATTGAAATCACAGTGTGCCCTAAATAGGGTTTATTTTAAATACTGTGTGCTCTGACCCAGGTGGTTTGCTGCCCAGAACACATTTTCCTTCTCATGTGCAAATCCAATTTTTTTTTTTTTCTTGGATATCAATCACTAGTTAAATCATCAGTAGTTATTAGGTATGATATACGTGGGTAGCTCTGTTTGTTCTTCCCCCAGTCCTTGATTAATCTCTTTCCCCAGTTTTCTCTTATGTTTCAGCAGCATATTTTCAGCTGCAAATTTTTTTATTGATGTACTGAGATGGCTGACTTACAGACCTCCATTTTGTTTTTTCTGTTCCCCGATCTTCTGTAAAACAGGAGCACAGGGGAGATAATACATTTTAGTAAACAGCAGCATTGGTAAGGATCAGGGATTTTATTCAACAAATGTGTTAGGACCATAGGAAATGCTAGTATCGCTCTTGGTAATAGATGAAGCTTTTTTCCCCTCAGAAAATTGCAACTACGCAAGGCAGTGTAGGTTCATGAAGTCGAGAGCTACTCGATACTGTCCTGTAATGTAACATGTTTCATAGAAGGATCTAAGCCTCCAGTTCTGCCATCTGCAAAGGAGGTGAGATACTGGCTGGGAAAATATTTTGCAGTTTCACGTAGACTATGCTCAGGTTTCCACTTTATTTAAATTCTGTGCAATTTAATTAGTCGGTTACTGGCATCTGATCCTGCACCAACTCAAACATGGCACTGTGAAAACCTAGAGCTGCTCCAAATGGCAGCACTGATTATATAACTAAAAATGTATCACAAAGGCCTGTGTCCTGGTGGAGAAGTGCTATAGGAAGTTCCACTGTTGCCCTGCTGGTAAGCCCCCTTTGTCAGGGCTGAATGCTGGCTAGCCTAGGACAAGTTTGTGACAGTACAGCTTCCCTTCTTCAAGGAGATCCCTTTTCCAGCCTCTTTGTTCAGCTTGGGTAGTCTGAAGTAGCCTGATCACTGCATTGAAATGTCTCCCTTGCTATTCCTGTTGCATCAAAAATTAGTCTCTTCTGCTTTTGTTAATTCCTCTCAGGGTTGCATTGAAAGATTGTTCTTGATGCACAAACAGGCGTGTAATTATGAGTGTTCATACCCTTTTGTTCTAAATATTTAATCTATTTAAACTCTTTATTGGTGAGGTTCATATTTGGAGCAGAGGTACCTTACGAATTCAGTTATTGCACTGGACAAAATGCTTTCCAGATCTGATTTGTTTTGATCTATTTTCTTTTTTTTAAAACACAGATTTTTTTGAATAACATGCACACAATTTGCAAGAATAATTCTTGTGCAAGCGTTATTACCTGGATCTTTTAAAATAGTTTTTAATATTGACTATATTACCTCTATTACACTTTGCAATTGCTTGTACTACAATAGGAGTCTCGGTCATGGATTAGGATTGCACTGTTGAAGGATCTGTGCAAACATACTGAGGCTTCTGAGTAATTTAACTCTTGTGTTATTTGTTCAACTTTCAGGATCCTTATCAAGGTACAATAGTACTAGCAACTGTGAAAGGAGACGTACATGATATTGGCAAGAACATTGTGGCAGTCGTTCTGGGCTGCAACAACTTCAGGTAAAGAGGCTAACGTTAGGTAGCTGGGACGCAACTGGATAAGGCTGGCTAATTAACATATTAGGCTAGCTGCAGCTGTGGTGATTACAAAGGTGGGCATTTCTTGGGAACTGTCCTCTGTTCCCCAAGTTGTGGTTAGGAACACAGATCATACCAGCTATTACTAATGGGGAGGCAAGAGGGAGTATAGCCTCCTCCTTTAATACCTTTTTCCTAATAAATTGGCATATGAGGTGAATACAGTTTAACATCAACTGAAACGTGGATGAGAGCATCAATTTTTGTATTTGTTTAATGTTAGTTAAATATAATAAGTATAATGCCTTAAACACGTAAGTATAATGTCTGAAATAGTCAGATACAACAATTGTAGGCAAGACTACATGTGGGTTGTGGGTTGTGTTGGGAAAAAGGAAGTCTTGTAAGATTTGAGTGAACCTTTTAATATGTTTATCGAGCTGTTTGTTAACTCTGAGGTTTTAAAAACTCGCTGGAGTGTGTTTTTGTTAAATAAGAGTGGAGATTCTTATCCTGTTTCTGAGCTTCAAAAGATACAACTTCAAGAAAAGTCAGCTCTTTTAAGGCCTGTGGACATGCAGCAGGGTTGGCAACAGCGTTGGTGTGAATGCTCACGTTTCCATCAGAGCCCTTTGTCAAATGTCTGCCAAATGTTGCACAAAGCTGAATCTGCTTTGGAACTCTGTCTTACTTACCGTTCATTCCTTTAGTTTTGTTTTTGACTTGGGGCTGCAATTTGCTCTAAAAGAGCCAAAATGATCTCTTTATTTTAAAACATGAAGGTTTGAAGCCAGTAGCAGTGCTGTGTATAAGCAGTATATTCCGTTTCATTATCTCTTGAAATGCTGTTGATTGGTTTCAGGCTTTCTTGAGCTTCATTTAGACCTGCTGAGCTGAAGCCGTCATGTTTTCTATCACCATGAGTGTGAGTGAGGCTGAATGAAGCTAGCAGGCTGGGGTGGCTTACTTGAAAAAAGTAAAAACCTTGGCAATGGCTAGGGTTTATAGGAATAAAATGCTAGCAAGGGAAGTGCAGAGTGTCTCGTTTCATAAAATGTATACTTTAATAAGACAAAAAAGAACCTTGATGTGAGTCATCTTATGTTCCTGACATAAGATGTGATGTCCACAAAACCTTTTTGTATTGTCCAAATAACTTCAGAAGTGGCACTGCTGTTGGTTTACCCTGGTAGGCAGCTAGGCACCACACAGCCATTCACTCGCTTCCACCCAGCCAACCGCAGTGGGATGGGGAAAGCGGAAAGGAAGAATAAAAGCAAGAAAAATGATGGGTGGAGATAAAAATGTCTAATAAGCGAAGGAGAAGTGGAAGAAGAGAGAAAGAAAAAACAAAACAAATGACGCGGAGGCAATCACTCACCACTTCCCACAGGTAGACTGTTCCTGAGCAAAACATGGCTAACCCCCACTAAACCCTTTCCTCTCCCTTTTTTCTTGCTGAGCATGACAGATTCCGTGGCATATGATTTCTTTGGTTAGTTTACGCCATCTACCTGGTTGTGTCTATTCCCAACCTCTTGTGCACCCCCCAGTCTATTCCCTGGGGAGTTAGAGTGAGCAGCAGAGAAGGCCGTGATGCTGGACAATGTTCGTCAATAGTTAAAACATTACTGTGTTATCAGCATTGTTTTGGTCACAAATCTAAAACACAGCACCATACCAGCTGCTATAAAGAATATTAACACCATCTCCGCCAGATTTAGTACAACCACAAAAAAAAAAAGCCTCTTACACCTGAATTTTCTTATCTACTGTATCATTTAGAACTTTGACATATTGAAAATTTTGCAAAACCCAGAGTTATTTCCTAAATTAAAATTCCCAACAGAGGTCTTAAGAGAAACAAACAATCAAGAACCTCAATTTTAACTTCAATTTTAGGTCAGTCATTTACAGTAAGAGCAATGTATTTGCCCTTTAGCAGAAATTTGACCTGTTTTTTAAAGAATCTTGTGTCATCTCACTTCTTTTCACAGAGTTATTGATTTAGGAGTCATGACTCCATGTGATAAGATATTGAGAGCTGCTGTTGAGAACAAAGCAGGTATAGAGAGATTTCATTAGTACTCCTGAATTGTTTGATTTTAAACCGCACTCACATTTTTTTTTATTGCTACTCGTTGCATTCCTATGCTGCCTATGATTTGGTCAGGCTATCTGCAGATAAATCAGAACTTTTGCATTGACAATAGTAAAATCATTTAGTATTTGGCACTTCTGTGAAACCTAGGCTGAGGAACTGAAAGCCTGTATCAAAAGGACAACTGCAAGAGAGATTTTTTTAGTATTTGTTTTACAGATGGATAAATGGAGACTGGGAAAGGTTAAATAACTTTGTGTTGGATCTTAAATCAGTAAAAGAACTTGGCATTCAGCCTGCCAGATCAGTGAGTGTGAAATCAGGAATGAGTTGTTCTAATAAATAACGAACTTTCTGAAACAAGTTACAGGTGCTTTGAAACAGTCTATTGGATCTTGGAAAAGATGAATTGTGTGGAACATAGGTGGTGAAGTTCAAAAGCATCTGCTGTTTCTAAGAGCACATTACTTTGTCTTATTTCCCTCCTCAGTGCCAAACTTCTGAGGTTTTAAGTTTGCTAATCAGAAGCACTGTGTATTTATTGTTGAAACTAGAGCAGTAGGTGTTCAGCAGCTGTGAAGACTGCTTGAGGAAAATCCTAAACTGGGGATTTGGAATCACTCTCATTCTTGGAAAGCTTTCACTTTCTAATTAGGTCAAACCTTGCTTCTAGTCTAGCAACTACCCTGCTTTTTTTATCTTACTATTTTCTATCTGACATACGAAGCTATCTGATGTATGAAAGAAATGCTTTCTGTAATAATTTGTGTCTTTCTAGAGTGGATTTGCTAAGCCTTTTGTGTATGTCTGTTTGTAAATTTGCAATAGATATAATTGGCCTATCTGGTCTCATCACCCCTTCTTTGGATGAAATGATTTTTGTCGCCAAGGAAATGGAGAGACTGGCAATAAAGATTCCTTTGCTGATTGGAGGAGCAACTACTTCTAAGTAAGAGATCTCAGTTGGGAAGATGGGGAATGTGTATGAACATAGAGTTAACCAAGGAAAAAGAAAATTTATAGCCATTTCTCTCTCCCTTTCCCTTGTTTTCCCCCAACACACGTACTGGTATGTATATACTTAAGACTAAATGTTATTTCCTTATGTCAGAAGTCCTAGAATACAGAGGTAGAATGTAATTGGGACACAACAAATAACGGACATCTTAAACATTTTATTTTTGTGAGTGTTATGTATTTTGCAAGTGTATATTGTATGTGGAAGCATATTTCCTTCTAAAATTTCACATATGTATATGAATACAGTTCTGTTCCTCTGAGGGGTTGAATAATCTGTTTCGATTCACCAAAGCGTTCTGAAAACACAGGATTTTGAGACTAGAAATGGTCACGTTGACATCAGGGTGCTATTATCTTTAGGACAGGTAGTGTATTTTGCTGGATCGCTGTTCAGCAGTGTGCTGATTGGGTTGAGACCCCAGACCTGTTCAAGCAGGCGGATAGGGAATAAATTCTAGCTGCTTGCCTTGAAGGAGTTACCATTTTGCTTTTGATAGACTGAGCTTTTCTGTTGAGATCTTGTTCTCTCAGATCCATTCAAGTGAAATAATACAGCTGCTGTGATGTCCTGAAGACCAGTGTTGACACCTCACTGACACCTAATATTAACGTTACCACAAATGTGTGTTAGGCATGTGTAGCGGCCTTGGGTCACGCTTTGCTACCTGGTTTATGTGCAATATGCTTGAGTAGGTGACAGCTCAGAAGACTACAGAGGTCACTTCTTGCATAAGTAGAAGCTGTTAGCTGTGTTGCTTTCTTTACCAGAGCAGCAGATATTCTAGCAGAACCATTAGCTGTATTTTTGGCCTTAGCAAATCATCCCATAATTTGACAGGCAGTGAAGAGGAGGATCACTACCTCTCTTTATTGGTTCTGTCATTTAAATGTGAGGTTAAGTGTGTCCTCCTTCTCCATATAGGTCTCTTTTCCTATGGCTTTGATACTGAGAACACCACGGAGGGCTTTTTCTTAAAAAACTAAACGGGGGAAAAAAAAAAAAGAGGCTTTATTCTAATTGGAGGTCTCAGGAGAGCCCTTTCTTGAGATCTTTTTCATGTTTGTATGCAGGACATTGTGGCCTGCTAATTGATGTCAAATAACCACCATCAAACAATATTGTAGAATTTATTCACAGAGATGAATGTAGCCAACAGCAAGGCAGCACTAGTTTTATCCTTGAATATGGAAATTGTTGAAGAAAATATATATAATTTTGTATGCATAAACAATAATTTTATTCATGTGAACTGTATATAAATATATATTGATGCATATGCCCAGACACATACAATTTCCATAAAATATATGTCAAGTAAATGTATTCTTTATTGAAGACTGGACTGGAAATATATATTTAATTTTACATCCACAGTCTTAAGTTTAACCTCATGGGTGCATTCTGGAAGGCTCTGTACACGTCAGAGGCTGGTAATGAAGAACCATCTGCACTTTTTCTCTGTAATAAGTAGACATTGTTATCTGAAATAAGGAGACCATAAGTGCTTGGAAGGGTGGAAAGTGAAGTTAGTTTGAAAGAGAGAGAAAGAGGCTGGATTTTGCTACAGAATCTACATAATAGAGTTTCTTCAACAATAATGATGATGTTTGCATTCTTACTATATTGCTTTGGAAAATTCAGATGCTGACAAATAATGGTGGCAGTTTTGTTGTGGTAATGTTTATTTTTTAAAAATTTAAAAATTAGTATGTGCTAGTTGATAAAGTGCCACTATAGGACCATGCCCTCTTTGTTTCCTGTCTGTTCCTGTCAAAATAGGAGATACAATATCTTTTTATAAAAAACAGAGCTGCCAAGATCAAAAGTGCATCTTCTAGAAGCAAATTAAGAAGATCCTGGAAAGTTGGTTATACAGCTGTGTTGCACAGTCATCAGTAACTTCCATGGCCAAGTGCTTAAAATATTTAACAGAACCTGAAGAAAAAAAGAGATCTTGTCTTTGCTGTGAAAGATCGCTTTGTGGGTTCTGATTTAAATTAATTTAGAAAAATGGTGTTTGACCTTAGCATTTGAGAAAGCAAACTGAGCTTTGGCCTGCAAGGTCTTCATTCCTGCACTTGCTTACACAGTTTCCCAGGACTCTGAGCAACAGGGGTGGCCATCTGCAGTTCACGTGATACCTTAGGCCTAAGTTTAGGACTCCAAACTTTAATTTGATCAACAAAGTACTATAATATAGAAGTGATTCTTCATTGTGTGTCAAAGTATTTCCATGAGGACTGGAATGTGAGTAAATGCTAAATAATTGGATGAATTGGGAGGTTTTTATTTGAATGATTTGACTGACCAAGCAGGTGGAAGCTTGTATTATTTATTGATTACTGGCAGAATTCCTTCCTCAGGTGAGTAGAGAGCTTG
>NW_009661370.1:59608-104492 GCF_000708025.1 Charadrius vociferus
GTTAATGCTAATCCTAGAAATGGAATAATCATCACTGAAATATGTTAATTCTAATCCATAGACCCAGAAACTAGTATGTGGGAGGGAAAAATATAGGATGAGCAAAAAAGGTAAAGAAAAAAATGTTAGTTTTTGGTAGGCTTAGTTTGGAATATTCTCACTGAAATTTTCTGAGACTCAAACTAATGAGTTGCTGATTTTCAGTCAGCTGGTGAGACAGTGAGGGAATGTGGGTTGGCACATTATTTATGAAGCATTCTGATACTCTTTGAAGAAAAGTGTTTCTGTAACTATTATTGAACTCTGTTTAATCATCCATGCATAGCAGATGGATGAATTGCTTTCTTCTTTTGAAGTTCTGGTCTATGCATTAAGTCAGGATTTATTTTGCTGGGGGTTTTGTCTGTTTTGTTTTGGGTTTTTTTTCCCCGTTTTTTTTCAGTTGTGAAACTTTCACTCTTTTTCTTTTTCATTTAAGAACACACACAGCTGTTAAAATTGCCCCACGATATAGTGCACCTGTAATTCATGTCCTGGATGCATCCAAGAGTGTTGTGGTTGTAAGTTCTAAATTATAGTTTCTCATCCATGCAAAGTATATGCCCTGTTTTTCTGTTGTGCTGCTCTTTCTTTCCTTTAAAGCTTAACATTATGGCAGAAAATTGAAGAGTCACAACAGAGACCAGTTTCTAAACTACTGTTGCTTCAGTTAATTTTTGCCGCCACATGGTTATCTCATCTGACTTGTGCCAATTATTGTCACTGGATACCCTTATTTAAATGTGCATTTCTCTAGTGAGGGTGACATGATTCATTCTGAGTCCTTGACCGTAGTTTTGACATATTTTATGGTGAAGAGCAATGGGATTAGATGTAATCTGCTATTCTCTCTATTCTGGATGTATTTCTGAAGTTAGTGATACGGCTAGTTAGTACTACAAAACATCTGGCTCGAGTTTTCTGGGATGGATGCTCTCTCTATCAAACAAATGGGTAGTCTTAGCTGGCAGATACCTGCTGAAAGATGTAGGCCAAGCTGTGTGGTGTTTCTGTGACTATTCAGTCTCTAAAGTCTAGGTATATTCTTCTGTCAGGTCTTTCTAGAGCCAGACTTGGCTCTGCTAATATTACCTGTTTAGTAGGGTAATACTCTCAGTAATAATAGCTTGCAAATTGGTAATAAAGCTTAGTTTAGTGTTGTCAAGAGTAACCGGAAACAAGAGTTTGAAAGACAGATAGTTTAGGCTGAAGTTCATACTTTGTCTGTACTATAGTGTGTTACAGTATGTACTTAGTGCATTCTCTGTACATTTTTCAGTGCTCCCAGCTCTTAGATGAAAGTGTAAAGGATGATTTCTTTGAAGAAATATTAGAGGAATATGAAGAAATTAGACACGAACACTATGAGTCTCTCAAGGTACAAATATAATTGCTTTAGCTTCTTTTCTTGTTTGAAGTGATTAGTACTTGCCTCATCACTAACTGTTTCAGCTCCTTGTGAGGACCTTCAGGTATATTTGTGCTGATGCAGTAGAATTGATGGAAAACTAGAATTGCTTATGAAATCAATTTTTCTCACCTATAAGGGAATATGCCACATGCGTCTAATGCATGCTTGGCAAATTCTTGATTGTCCTCAATGGAGAATCAGTGGTATCTGGGACATCTCTATGAAGCTGGAAGTCATGTCCACTTAACCAACTTACAGGAGACCAATGCTCTCCTGGAGCAGTAATTGGCAACAGGGAGCTGCACTGGGGTAACTAAAATGGCACTAGTTGCTTTTGCCACGCTCTGTTGAGTATTTTATGGCACCATGCTTTCCTGACATGTTCGTATTGTTTAGGGATCTGAGCAGTCTCAAAGTAGAGAGCTGAGGCTGCCATTTGAGGAAAGTGAAGAGAAGGAAGCAATAGAATGTGCATGTGGACTGTGCAAATTAACAATAGGAAACAACATATGACTCCTCGGAGGCCATCTTTATTTATAAACACAAAAGCAAACTGAAAGTCGTCTGGCTCTTACTTGATCTCTTCATGGCTCTTACCTGATCTCTTCATAAAGAAAGATAAAGCTTGAGGCCTCCGGCTGAGGACACTTGGCTTGACCACGTTTAAGACTGTCTTTGCCCAGTAAACCAGTCCACTAAGCTGAGGTCGGCAAGTGCAATACTCTCCTTTAAGCAGAGGTTAGCAGTGAATTCGTGGGCCTTGCTGAAGTTATTACAAATTTCCCGTGCCTTTCAGAAGAGCCAGTAATTTGCCCAGAAGCCTGCTGCAGTCACTGGTCGTGGTGTCAGTGCAATCCTAAGCTTTTCACAGGCAGTAGGAGAATATCTTGCTGAATCTGTATTATCATGTAATTTGAAGTAATAAAGGAATGTCTGGTGTAGTTCAGAGGAACTAGAAATCTTGTAGGCTGGTTTCATTAGAAGTATACAGGAAAAAATTATGGTATGGTTGTGAAGTAATCTTGCTTTACACTTGTGAACTGGGAGTTGTTGGAACTGAAATTGCCTGTTGACAGGTTTGTCTCAAAGACCATTTTGAGTAAAACTCTACCATCAAGTCCACAGTTACAGTTTATCTATCTGAAAGATGACTGGCTTTGTGAAATTAACCTTGATGTCCATACAGGAAAGGAGATACTTGTCTCTACAGCAAGCTAGAAGAAAAGGTTTCCATAATGACTGGTTATCAGGCCATAAACCAGGTCAGTTTAAATGTTGTTTGTTGCTGTGGCTTTATTTTATTTTATTTTATGTACTTGTTTTAGATATATTTTTAATTAGATTATGCTTCATTAAACTTCACGATATAGTAGTGTAACAGGTTGAGTAAACTGGTGTCTGTCTGAGCAGAGATTTTTTTTGTTTTGCATAAATTTGAGTGCCCTGTTTCTGCTGTATATTTTTCACAGTATATTTTAAAATTAATCAACAGTTAATAAAAAAAAAATGGTTAAAAAATCCTAAAACAATATGTTACCCCTAACACCACATAATCAAAGATAAGTCTAATGCCTGCTTTCCAAAATAATGTCAGACTGGATCATTATATTGCAAAGCTTACTATACCATATTTAGGGAACACACGTTCTGACATGGCATTTATATCAACTTCTTCCTTACCCTCTTTCCTACGCTTCCCTCGTCAGTTTCTATACTGGTTTTTTTTTTAATTTTTTTTTTTAAATTAGAGACTAGAAGTATAAACAGCGTTCCACAAGGAGATGCATCCTGCAGTGACATTAGCACTTCACTGCTTTCTGTCATTTCATTTACAAGACTCAACAAGATGCTAATTTTCAATAGCTCATCTTAATAAAGGCTGTATTATAAAGTATTGAACAGCACAGACAAAACAAATGCAAACCTTGGGGCTGCATCGTAACATGGATCCATCTCGCTTTTTTATTTGTGCACATGCATCTGAACAAGTGTGTGATGGCTGCAAAAGTTCTTATAGATTACATATTCATTCACAGAACTATTCTACAGTACCATAGCACATAATATGTCTGTGTATAGAAAGTGTGATTTGTAAATATGAAAGGTATATGCCCATAAAATACATTAGGTATTGGTAAGTTGTGTAGGTTTTTTTGGTCTTCTGTTTTGGCCAATATTTTGACCAATGAAATAAGTTCAGAAGCCCAACGGCTAATAAGTGTTGATTTAGATGAAAAAACAAAAGACTTTAAATTTGCTGTTTTCAACTTTATATGCCTTTCATGCTTTTTTTTTTTTATCACATTGTAACTGTAAGAGTATGGTATGACTTGGGAACGATATGACAGTGAGAATTCTAAGGCAGTTAGTTTGAAAGAGGTCATTTGCAGTGGTAGAGGCTGGTGAGCATCAATTACGCTGCACATATAAGAGCAATATTAAATGATTTTCATCGTGTCAGATTGGACTTCTGATTCTTACAGTTAAACCAAAATTCATGGGCACAAAAGTCTTTGAAGATTATGACCTGAAGAGGCTGGTAGAATACATTGACTGGAAGCCTTTCTTTGATGTTTGGCAACTTAGGGGAAGGTATCCCAACCGGGGTTTCCCTAAAGTTTTTAACGATAAAACTGTAGGTGAGTATTGAAATTGCATTTTCTTCACGTAAATAATCCTAACAGACCTGCTGTGATGCAGTAAGATTCTGAAGTGTCACTGAAATAATTTGTTTAAAGCAGCACTTAGTGAACTAAGTATGAGGCTGAAAAATAAATGTAGAAAAATGCTCAATCATCTTATTTAGAATTCACCTGCCACAACTCAGGGAGCTATTTTAATGAATCAGCAGCAGAGCACTTGATATGTCTGTGTCCCTGTTGTGGATGAAGATGGTGAAACTATTAAGTAGGCCTTGAAAGATGTGATGAAACTGCAAGGGTTCTGGATCTGCTGCACTGTGGTAATGTAGGTGCACACACATGTTCTCTGTTGCTCATTTTATTCTGCATCCTCTACCTCTACTAGAATGGTGCTGGCTGAAATGTTGGGGTTTTTTTCCAAGATATTTGTTGTTACAGCTGTGTAGACATAACCACACTGCTCTATCTCTGTTTGCTGGAGCTGACATATTGTTGCAGTCATCAGAGAATTATGTGGAAAATGAACCAATCTTCAGCAATTCTTAAACCTGTTCAGCCAGTTGTGAAAACGTGCCTTTTCTAAAGGATTCTTTTTTTTTTTGATAGGTGAAGAAGCAAAAAGAGTTTATAATGATGCTCAAAATCTACTGAAGATGTTGATTAATCAAAAGAAATTACAAGCTAGAGGTGTGGTTGGATTCTGGCCAGCTCAAAGTGTTCAAGATGATATCCATATATATTCTGTAGAAGAGGCAGTGGGAACTTCAGAACCAATAGCAAAATTTTATGGCTTGAGGCAACAGGTAAAATGACAGAACATTTGTTAAATAAAGTGGGGTTTTTTTCTGAATCGGAAGAATGTAACAGAAGTGCCCGATTAAAATCGGTGAAAAAAAATGGTGATTGTAATCTATCTGTAGCTGTTGTCTTGCCATTTTGTTCAGTAATAACAAGATCTTGTTAGTGATGTCCCAGGTATTTGTATTGTATTTTGCATTGTAGTATTTGTACAAAATGCTTTATAGATTTGACATCTTCAGATCAGATATGATGTGCATTTTTTGTCTTCATTTTAATTATTAAGATGTCTTAAAGACTGGGCTGTATAAATTCATCACATGGATCCTGTGTGCTAAATTAGAACCTAATGAACCTTAACTCTACAAAATCCCTGGATTCTGCCTTAGATTAAAAATTCTGTTAAAAATGTGTTAAAGGTTAAAACACTTATAATTAAAATAGCTGGAAAATAAAGTTCGATGGAGATAAGTGGTTTTCATAGTCTTAATTTTAATGTAAAATTCCCCATATGAAGAGGCAGTTTAGAATTAGTTGGCTGCTAATTCTGATTGATAGAATTATTATTTTAAGTGTTAATGCTTGAATCATACTTACCTAGATTTGCATTTATTTTGATAGATTGAACATTTTCAAGATACTCTGCCTCTCCTTCTTCCTCACCTTCTGACTCGGCTTCTTCATAGTTCACGTGTTCATAGTCATCAAACATCAAACATGGCAGAAACAAATTTAACAAATACCTACATTTCTGGAGTATGGTATTCTATGAGGACAGTCCTGTGCCAATATTGCAGAACTGTACTAAGAAATACATGACTTTAAGTTTATCTGTTCCAGTTCCCTGGAACAGATTATCTGTTGCATGGAGATGTATCTAGTGTATCTTGACAATCCATGGCAGCTGTTTATATAAACTGCTCTCACAAGCATTCAGGCAGGGCTGTTCCAGGGCCTTACTACCCAGTTAAACATTTTGATATCCCATGTAAATCAAGTTTACTACAGTTTCTTTTCCTGGCGTTTTCCCAGGCTTCTCCCAAGGAGAAGATCTGATTTGATGTTCTTCTTGCAATGGGTTTTACTATTGGAATACTGTTATTTTCCTTAGTCTTTTTATCTTTATATATATCCCAATTTATTCAGGCTTTTCTCAAAGGTTAAGACCATGAAACTGTGCTATTGTGGGTAGTGTTCTTCTGGACTCTGTGTATTTTAGCTGCATCTCTTTCGATCAGATGTACATAGTAATTCAGCAGAGGCTTCACCAGAACAAAGTAGAAGCGAATAATTGTCTCCTGTTTCTTCTATGAAATGTTCCTTTCAGTACACAGAGTTCCCTCCATGGCATTGGCACTATTAAGGATGTGATGTAAATCTTGAGGCTGGAGGTGCATTTAGAATTTTCCTTAGCTGTAATGATTAAAAAGGAACCTTAATATTAACATAGATTTCACCTGTGTGGAAAAAGGATATTTCTTCAGTTGTATGGTACTTTCTGTAACTTAGTATGTTATAGAAACGAGGGAAACAGTTGACCATTTTCCTCTGTTTTTTGGGGGGGGGTGGGGTGTGTGGTTTTTTGTTTGTTTTCTAAACTGCAGTTGGGAGCAGTTGGGTGGAAAGCATTGTTAAAATATTGTCATAGAACAAGGAAACTTGGAGAGGAATCTTCAGCCAAATGATAGCCAAGATATAACTTTTATGCTCCGTTAAGTGGGGTAAATTTACAAGAGCTGTGCCACTTTTAAAATAACAGTCACATTCCCCAATGAATATGCTGAAATGATCTGCAACTGTAAAACTTCCAGTTAGGTGCTACGGTCAGCATTCAGTCACCTCTTTCTGTTCCTTTTTTTTCCATTTCGGAAAAGGATTCAGTGAGTGGGATATTTCCTATTTGCGTTGGGATTAAATTTTTCAGTAGTGATAGATGCATTCTGGTTGCATTTGCATGCGGCTAGTGTAAACCTACATCCTGGGCTTCTCTTTTGTCTGTGTTACTGAGCACATGGTTTGCAGCATAAGAAAACTAGGAGTGCTTACAAACTCTCACAGCCATTCTAAAATGGAAGTTGCGGAAGAATTCTGCAGTTCACATAACTGGGATGCGAACCATCAACCATCAGTTTTGCTAAAAAAAGTGGAATCTGAGTGCTAGAGATGGAAAATTCCTCTTCTTACCCAGTGGTTGGCACAAGAATGTTCCTTCTTTTGTAATAATTTGTCTGCAGAATAAGTTGTTAAATCTTACTAGCTGTAAATAGAAGCAAAACATCTCTCTATATGCATCCAGCACAGCATCTCTCTCATTTGACATTTTGCTCTTCAGTGATACAAACATCCTCAGAGTAAGAGAGGTGTTTTTCTTCTAATTCAAGTACAAGAAAGCTGTCATGGCTCAAAGACTAGTTAGGCGTTTGTCAGAAATGCCTTAAGTCTTAATAGTGGTCTTTAGATTAGTAGTGCACTAGTATTTAATATATTTTTAAAATGTTCTGATTTATTGCATCGGTTCTGTTACTTTAGGCTGAAAAGGACTCTGCCTGCACAGATCCATATTACTGCCTCTCTGACTTCATAGCCCCACTGGATTCTGGCATTTGTGACTACTTAGGCCTGTTTGCTGTGGCCTGCTTTGGTGTAGAGGAGTTATGCAATGAATTTAGGAAACAGGATGATGAATACAACATCATAATG
Source organism: Charadrius vociferus (assembly GCF_000708025.1). NCBI lineage: Eukaryota > Metazoa > Chordata > Aves > Charadriiformes > Charadriidae > Charadrius > Charadrius vociferus. The sequence goes on from NW_009661370.1 coordinate 67,199, forward strand.
GTAAAGGCTCTTGGCGATCGGTTGGCAGAGGTATGAGGTTTTATTATGTGTTTCCGTGCAAATTTTCTGACTGCACTAGATTTGCTTGACAGGTTGCTGTTTCAAGTTTTAGCGTAAACTTAAACTGTTGCCTGCAATGTATGCTCTGCATTCAGTCTGAAAGTGAACTGTTTCTATTAAAATTGTCTTGAGAGGAGAGTCCTCGTCTGAGCCAGAGGGGACTTTGCTGTCTGTATCTTCCAGCTGCAAAAGCATCTCTGAATTCTTTATGAGGGTTTTGATGACTGATAGAACTTGGTAGATTTTGAACCAAGACTGAATTATATATAAGAATTATATTTAAGTCTTGTTTTATCTGCATGAGAATGTGTTGGACCCAGGTGCGATCCACCAATTATATTCTTGAATTGCTGACATGCTTTAATGGTGACCATGCAGATGTATCCAGGGTACAAGTCTTCTGAGTTAACATCTCTTAGGTTACACAGACATGCTCTTTAAGCTCTAACTGAAGTGGTTTAGAAAATGCTGTCCCTTCCCTTCTACCCGTCTATCCCCATCTGCCTGGCCCCATGCTTACACCTGAGTAACCATGTTAAAACTTACAGGAACTTCAGCGCAATGTAAATAGGGTTTGCTGTAGTTTTTTGTAGGTGTTTTTTTTTTTTGTAGTTGTTGTTTGTATTTCAAGCTATAACAGAGTCTCAGAAATTATTATTTGACGCCATCTAAAGATGTTTACTGAAGTGGAAATTTCTCCTGAAGGCAACCATTGCTGGCAAAATAGTGTAAGCTGTAAGAGCAGCTAAGAAAAGCTGTTGCTCATTTTCAGCTAGGTCCTCCGCTAAAAAGAGCGGTGGCCTTCCATAGCTAGGCCTGGACGAGATACCCAGATAGTCAAGACCTAATGATGTATTGCTGCCATAGGCTAATGAACTTCATCTTTTCCGGTTACTTGTCCACATTTTTACCTCTTTGAGTATGTAGGATTTTAAAGCAGGACAACCAACAAAACACTGTCTACCAATAAGAGAAAATACTTGAATTAGGAAAGTAAGTCCTGTATGTGAATTTTAATGCTCTCAAATTTCTCATCTGTGATAATAGCCCCCTGAAAAATTAAAATGGCAATGGGGAGGAAGTCTCTATCATTGTTTGTCTTCATCAAATAGCTAATGCATCAGTCTGCACAAATTAAAAAAAAAAAAATCAAAAAAAATCTTTGCATTCTATTCCAAGGCATTTGCTGAGGAGCTCCATGAAAGGGTTCGAAGGGAATTCTGGGCTTATTGTAGTACTGAGCAGCTAGAGCTCTCTGACTTGCGCAGAATTAAATATGAGGGAATTCGCCCTGCCCCTGGATATCCAAGCCAGCCTGACCATACGGAAAAACTCACCATGTGGAAACTTGCAAACATTGAGGAAACAACAGGTACCTCTGTCTGCTTTACTGAGATTTTTAAACTGTTTTTATGTTGTAAGATTGAAACGGCAACAAAACAGCACATTGGGTGATGCAGAACTACATTAAAAAACCCAAACTGAAGCAGTTCTGGGAATTGCTGTCTTCTCCTTTTTATTGCCATTTTTATTTTGCCTCATTCTAGAAAGAATTTGCAAAATACTGCCAGTGCTTTTGATGAAGGAGTTGTGCCCATAATTAGCAGATTGCATGCAAACAGGTTCTACTGCACAGAGAAATATTCTAGCATCCTTATGGTTGCAAGACGGCATTTCAGATATAAACAGGAAAAAAGCTAATTCAGCAGTGTATTTGCTGGTCCACAGACACCTTAAGATGTTAGCTCTTAAGAAAGGAATGATTTCCATTTGTTTTCCTCTGATATTTTACGTATCAGTCATTTCACTGCTACTTCCACAATTCCAAAAATACCTCACTGTATTTCAGAACCTCTAGTTACCCATTTCATTTGCCAAAATGTCTTAAGTTTTTTTCCTTCAAACTGCACAGTTACTCTACAGTAATACTGTAATGAAAGTCTGCAGTATATGTAAAGCTATGTGTATTTTTTTTAATAGATAAGATGTGGAGAATAGTTTTGGTTTTAGTTTATCTGAAAGCTGCTTGGGTTTTGGGTTTGCCTGAAGCTGCCCAACAAAAAAAGGCTCTGAATCTATGCTTATTATCAATTCAGAAAATAAGAAAATTTTCATTCTCTTTTACAGGAATTGGTTTAACTGAATCACTGGCGATGATACCTGCTTCTGCAGTTTCTGGCCTCTACTTTTCCAGTCCCAAATCCAAATATTTTGCTGTCGGCAAGATATGTAAAGATCAGGTAACTTGGACTGTCCATTGTGGTAACCTTACAGCATTCAAAACCACCTTATGAGCAAAGTTCCACAAAATTTTGTGAACAGTAAAACCTGGAGTTTCAAAATCTTCATCATGTTTTGTGGTCCTTTTGCAGGTTGAAGATTACGCACGGAGAAAAAATTTGGCTGTGGCAGAGGTGGAGAAATGGCTGGGACCCATTTTGGGATATGATACTGAATAATTGTGACGCTTGTGAGCGAACATTTTCTTTTGATGGTTTGTTCACCAGAAGGAACAAGAAAATCCAACAAGAAAATCCTTCCCACTGAAAACAGCTTTCTTCCAACCATCCCGTTAACTTGTCTGATTGTTTTCAATCTTTGATCAAGGAACTTGTATTTCAAATGTGCCCTGTGCTCTTTGCTTGGGACCATGAATGCAGTGCAGATCCCTTAGTCATACCCATATGCTTTTATTTATTTTTATTTCTTGCACAAATACAGTAGCTGAGCAGCTAGATGGAGGGTGACATGGGAAAGCTGCAAAGTCCTCCTGTCCTCAGGAAGGCTGTGAAATCAGGGGCAAAAATTTCTGTCCCATTGGTTGTGGATATATGTAGAACAGAATTTGACCTCTGTTACTTTAAATGTGTTTTGGCAAGTCCAGGTACAGAAATACAATGTGATTTTTTGCGTAAAGTCAGCAAAGGTTTTACACTGAGTGATCAAGAACAACTGAAGTACAAGAGATCTCCTTTCCTAAAATCTGTCTGCTCCGTATTTAGGTCTTGTGATTGGGAACGTACGTTCTCTCTCAGTAATATCAGGTTTTAAATTACTTTCTGATTATGATTGTAATTAGGACTATCAAAATAATACAATGTGCTGGAGCAATATTAGAAATGCTGTATTATGACAGAAGGTGAAATGGGATGACTGAGCCCATGGGGTTGTCCATCTCATGCTTCCTCTTCCTTTCAGCAAGCCACAATCTGTGTCTACTCTGTATAAAGGGCAATGGTACTCCCTACTTTACAGTTATGTTGTGAGGCTTAATTCATATTTGAACAATCTTTTGTATGTGAAAAGTATGGGAGAAGCATAATTGTTACTATAGACAGACAGAAAGCTTGGAGCTGACTTCAGTGTTTTACAAACTCTTTTAAGCTTCCGGGTACCTGGATTTTAAAAGCAAACAGTATCAATACCATCATAAGTAACAGTTAATACCGTAGGCTTGTTAGTCAGATTTAACTCTGAGTGGGCTAATTGTTCATAGCTTTTAATAATCTCTGAAAAGTGCCTCAGGTGTTATTTAAATGCTAATTTAGTAAAATATTATGACAGAAACCTCTCATTTTTCTGGTCTCTAATTGTAAAGAAAAGACCAGTATTATAAAGAGAATGTTCTTTTAAATAGTTTATCTGTAATCTATTAATAGCTATATAATTTTTGTAGTGTCTTCATCTGCCTTTATGCTAAAAGAATAATCTTGTATCAACAGTTTAATAAAGGTTAAGCTGTCAATGGCGTTATCCTGTTAGAATCCTTTAAATGGCAACAATACAATGTGTGTAAGTCTGAAGAGGTAATGTCAAAATTAATATGCACATTGTATTATGAATCTTTAAAGTATAAAGGCTGCTACGGGGTTTTTTAAGTGGTTGAGTAAGATTGTTAACTGAATGTTTTACCATGTCTCATCCTTTAATGACTTAGAAAAATAATTTCTAAATGGATTTCTTCCCCCCCCATCACCCCATATGAAGGGACTTGAGACATGTCCTTGTGAATCAGCTGACTCTTGTTGCTGGAATGGTTCCTCAGTTGAATGCTTTTTTAGATTGCCAAAAGAACAGCAAAAAATTCTTAATATAAATGAAAATTTGTTCTGAAATATGTAGCCTGTAAAAATTGAAATCCTCTTTGCTTTCTTTTTGATGCTTGCACTTTTGCAAATCAATTTAATGCTTGGAATGTCTCCTTTTCACCACTCTTCCATGTTCTTATATTTGGAAGCAGAATGCCATATTAATCTGAAATTTTGATTGTGTGAATGAGGTCAAAGTTTGACCTGTACATCTAGGTTTATTTATTCTATTTTCCTGTACAGCTTGTTTGATTTATTTTATTTTCCTGAAGTCAGTAGCACACCGTTCAGTGAGTACAGCTTTAGCAGAATCAGACTGACTGAGCAGTGGGTGCACTGCAGTATAAGAGTGGTGCTGTTACCTGTGTACAAGCAAAGGGTTTCAAATGGTGTGCAATTACTTTATCCCTTCACACAGGGCGTCAGCGTCATACACTGATAAAGATCTTCATCTTTGCCTGCAAAACTTGTCATTGTGAGAACCTGTTTGGAAGAATTACTCATTGTTATTATGCAAATGTTTTTACCAAGGACAATTTCTTTAAAAGTTTGTTACTTTAAATTGTCAGTTGACACTTTGAATAAGACTTTGAATAAGCTTCATTCTTCTCTCCAGAACAAAGGAAGAGAGTCGCATAGTTCTACCAGGTAAGACTGTTATATTTCCGTGAAACTGCATTGAAAAGCCGTGGTAAGAATATACCTCTCTGAAGCAATGAGATGGAGTGGATGCTGCCCAGGAAAGACCAACAATTTTAGAATGCATAAAAGATTTGTTGCGGTGCTCTTCTAAGTACTACTAACAACAGTACAAGATGTAAGATGATAAAAAATTAAGAATGCTTTGTAAACAATTGTGTTTCAATTCTTGTGAATAATTTACTTTCAATAGTGATTTTATTTTTTTTTTTTTAATTATTATTATTGCTGTAAGTTAGGCCAGCAGCCCGGCAATCATGTTTTGAGGCACATACGTTAATTTATGGGCGCCAGGAGGGAGTACTATCCCTCAGCCTGCCCCTGCGTTCTGAGCTCTCTTTCAGCGCTGCTGTGATTCCTAGGAAGATCGTAGTGCAGTTTATTTTGGGGCGGGGGTGCTACCGTAAGTCAGGCCGTTCCTAAAATAGACCCCAAAACTCACATTTTTTGTGTGAGTATTTGAACATTTTCCACAGCTTTCTGATGAAATTTGAGAATCTTCTGCTTCCTTGTTCGAAAACATGAAACTCAGTACGCCCTTTCAGTTCATTTCTGCTTCAGAAAACGTGAGTGATGTCCAGAAACTGAGGGGAAGAGGGAGAGGCTTTTGAGGGTAGAATATTAACTTGTAGAAGTCTTGCTATTTAGAAAGGGGCTAGTTTACTAGGAACTGTGACTGGGTTTCATGAAATGCTCTCTGAAATCTTTAGCTGATTTACCTGAGCATGCCATGAAAACATGGATTCGGTGTCTTAAAAGAGTTTGAAGAGCAAGGAAATAATTCATTAATTAGCTTAGGAGGGTATTTCCATATAGGAACAGCAGCACGTGTTCTCAGTCACTGGAGAAATAACTCCTGTGCCCTCAATTATCACAGCCTTGTCATGGCAAAGCCTGTTCAGCCCCTCTACAAAGTCATTTTGTTCGATTGTCAGGGTTCTGTAGGTGCCAGTTTTCAAATGAAGATACACCACGAACAAAAGAGAAACACGTTTATCCTGCTTTCACACATAATTTGTGTACTGTCCAGCTAAAGGCAGAACTGAAAAACCAATGCAGATGCAGTGAGCCTCCATCTTCTTTTGTTCTATTAATACCACCGTGGCTGAATATCCTGAGATTTTTGACCATGCCACGTGCCTGATATAAATAGCTGTGCAAGTAGAACTCAGCTGAGATTACCAAACTTGGCATTCTGGATTTGTGATTCAACTTGAACCACGATATTAAAAGCGAGCTGGTAATTATCCCTGCTGGCCTGAAGCTGCCACGATGACTGAGAAATGAAAGGTGCCGTTTGCTGCCTCACTGCGGTAGTGCCGGTGTGGCCCGTGCCCAGAGCTCCTGATGAGGCTCACAGGGAGTGTTCTCACACCAGGGTGCTCTCTGCCGTTCCTTCCTACAGAAAGAGCATGAAATAAGTGGAGCGAGTGTGGGCAGTCAGGCTTACCCCATCTTAGTTCTTAGATCACGATATTTTCTACCCCATCTCCCTGTCAAATCGGTCTCCTCTTCCTCCTTTTCCTTCCAGCAATCCCCCTTACCTGCGTGTCAGGGTCTTCTGTAGCTTCTGCCAAAATGGAATTGTGGGTGGCTTCAAATAAGTCTCCTTAAGTCTGAAGCAGTTACGTGTTCCAGGAAGAGGAATTTTTGTCTGGCAAGTGTTGGACATCATTCATAACAAATGGTGCTAATAGCTCTGCCTATAGGAGCCTTATACTATGTGTGTTAGTTGTTCACAACAGCTAACATAAGATGCCTAACTGCGTCTCTATTTATGTGGTTGTTTTCATCTAGATAGCAAAACCAAAATGTGTATTAATTGCATCCTTTGTCAGTGTACTGGTTTAAGCTCACAGTTAAACTAATAATAAAAAAAAAAATATAAAACTAATGTCATTTGCAACTGAAGTACTTCAGTGGTATGAATTGTTAAGATGAAGTAGAGAATTTATCTGTGCCTTGCTGTTATAAACAAATGCTTTTAAAATTCTTTAGGTAGTTGATGACTTAATTATTTTATGGTGAAAAATTTAGCTTGAGTACAAACTCAGGTTACAAAACACTAATAATTTGATTTAAAAGGCTTTACCGTTGCTGTCTAGAAATAGCTGATAAAATGATTTAGTTAGGAGACTGGAAAGTTTGCTGCACTACTTGAAATTTCTATGCAGGTAGGATTACCTACATGTAACAAAAGAATCTAAAGTGGCGTGGGATTCACAGAGGGTAACTTCATTTCAGAAGAACAGGCAGTTCTTTAGAGGAACTGGAAGATTAAGTAAGAGTTATGGCAAACATATGGCTCAGAAAAACAGGTATTCTCAGTATTAAACAGGCTATAGTCTCTACCTTATGTATACTGTCAGAGTACAAGAAATGCTATTTGAGAACAATTTTTAAGGAGCTTTCATTAATATAATGCATGCTTAGGATTAAGGAGTTATATTTGCATGTTTATGAGTGAGAGAAGGTGGAGGAAATAATAATTAGGTTGTGCACATATTCCTAGGGTTAATTAGCAAGCTGTTGAAAAAAGGGCAAAAAATACCCCACCTCTTGAGAGTTGTTGGAATCATTACTTAAGTGAAAGTTTTCTGACAGAATTCTCAATTGACACTGCTGTTCCCCGACTCTGCGTCGGCTCTGTATCTGCACAGAGATGTTACTGCAGTTTTGGCCTGAGAATTACTTCAACAGGAAAAATAGCACTGGTCGTGTAGCTACGGATCTTTCCCCCCTGCCTTACTCAAGGCATTTAAACAATCAAGTTCTTCTGTATGTGGGAGTGCAACTTCTATTGGATGTTTTGTTCTTACTTTACTTCTTTCATCTACTTGGTCTGTATTCTTTTCCCCTCTTCCTCCTCTACAATACATACAGGTGTGGAGATGTAACTTACTTTGGTTTTTGTTGAATTCCAGTAAGCTTCTTACCAGATGTCCCCTTCCCAGGAAGTGGACAACTCTATTGCTTTTGATGTGGCCATCAACTGGAAATCTAGGTTGAGGTTCAGAAGTGGAGTGCAAATCTGAGCTCTAAAAAGGTGCCAGTTCTCCGTGGTTGGTGGACTCCTGCACTTCTCTTTCTGTTACGACCTTGTAAGAACAAATAGGTACATATCTTTCTGTAGATGAAGGCAGCAGTGGTATGGGAAGTAAGAGAGAGAAAAAGCCGCAGTGTATGGCCAAAAGATTTATTTAGCAAACTGTTCGTTAGAGGTGGATTAGTACAGTGTGTGCTCCAGCTACTGTCGTTGACCAGGATGCATTTTCAACCGCTGTCTCAATCTTGTCCACACTCGGCTGCTTTTATTTCAGGAAATGGCTACTCCTGAGATCTCATGCTTTGCTAAATACTGTACAAGGTCCTCTTTGCTTAATCAGGCATTTACAATGAATGGCTTTGCAGTAACTACCTGCTGTTATGTATTTGGCTTTCATAAACTTTTCTGTGACCAAATAGATGGCTTTCTTCAGAATGTTGCTATATAGCAAATAAATACATTGCTTCTCTAAGGTGCGTAAGATCATATTTCATTAGCAACACCTGATCTAACAAGATTATTCATGTGGTCAGGAGTTTGCAGACCAATGCCATTAGTCAAGAAGTTTGCTACTTACAAAAACGTGACAATATTTATGTGCTTTATTTAGGGAATAATGTAAGCATGTAACTTTTTTTACTTTTACTTTCTGCCAAATATTGTTCCTAACATCTCAGGACAGCTAAAGCAATAAAAGCTTTGATTCAATTGTTATACCACCATCTCTGCATGTATGGTGGGAACCACTGAAGCAAGAGATTCAAAACTTAATATGATGTAAAAGTGTACAAGGTACTTACTGGATATCATCTTGTCTCTTCAGATAAACGTTAGGTGAAGATGCTGTAAGACAGGAGTCCGCAGTCAGCTAAGGCTAACCGAAGAGTTTAGACTTCCAGATGTCAGATCAGCAGCATTTTAGGCCATTTTAGACATGACACTGCATGCTTTGCCTCCTCCTTTTGTGTCAGTTTCTCCCACAGCAGAATCCTGCTGCTGCATCCAAATCCCTGGTTATTCCACAATAAGTGTTTGATGTGGATTTTCTTGAAGATTTTGATGTGCATTTCCAGGATTATTTTTCCAAAATAATAAAGGGTGGTTGGTTTGTTTTTTTGGTTTTTTTTTTTTTTCCAAAAAAAATAAAGAGTTTAAAGCACCAGACTGTAGAAGAACATTTCAAGTTCTTGAACTGTAAAATACTTGTTTTTCCTCAAAAAGGCTCCAGGTACTGATGCATTTTTTACCACTCGGTGAACTGAACTCAACAGCCTGCATTTCCTCACAGTACCTAGTAGGTTGGAGGAGTGAGCGAAGAGTGAAGGGAGAGTTATGGTACTCTTATTCTCGTTCTTGATTAGCATATCTGTCTGCTGCCATATTCATTGCTTGGGAGCTGAAGTGAGCTAGAACACCTTAGCAGGTGTTCTAGTGTCTGATCCAGCTGCTATTAAAGTCTATGGAAAAACTACTACTTACCCAAAACACAACTTTAATTGGTCCTAACTGGAAAGAAAATTCAGTGTTAAAATCCTGTCAAAACCACTTGAGGACTAACGGGATGTGCTGTTAAACCCCCTTCAGTGGCTCAGCTTCATTGAAATAGATGGCTGGGACTATGAAAGTAATTTTTACTCTCATTCTGAAACACTTACCTGACAGAACTCGATACTTTATTAAGCCAGGAACCGATGAACTTTCCAGCTGTGGGTCCAATGTGATCAATTGCAACCATCCATCTCAGGGACGTTTGAGGGAGATTGCCGAACCGAACCAGCAGCACAGCTATTGATTCTGGTTTGTGTTCTGAATGATGGAAGGTGTTAAACGTGCCTTGATTCGGCAAACAAGGATTGGCAAATGCTCTGAAAACATTTTCATGATTTCAAGCCTTTTGTGATTTTTAAAACAAATACTGTTAAACGAGATTTTGAGCTTTGTTGTCCGTGACAGGCATGTGAATATACATCGTGCTAACTTTCTATATACTGTCCGAGTTTCATTTGGCCATTTTTAAAGAAGAGCTACCCTTTAGTTAAATTTCCTCCTTAAATAGTCGCTTCATGTTATGTAATTCTACAAATGTCAGCAAAATCACAGAACTGTCACATCTTTCATGCTGGTTTTGCACAGAAAGTGCTGAGCAGTGGCAAGGCAGCTGCTGCAGTACGGCTATTGCTAACCAATCTGAATAAATTGAGAAGTGTGTGATGGTTTCTCTCCAGAAATATCAGCATGAAGTATACAAAAATCTCTTGCTATTGTAGCTCAAATGAGGTCTGTAATGATGTGAAATTCTTGATATTATGTAAAACTTCTTATGTGGTCTCATGATCTCTCAGTAAAATATACTTTGACTATAAGGAAACAGATATTTTTTTCATTTTCTCATGGTACTTTTAATGGCCGTATAATTACTTCTTTAGAACTGGCAGGTTCATTCATCATTTTTTGCTGCTGTTGCTTCCATTCTTGCCACTGGAATTTTTACTTAGCTTCCAGGCTGTTACATTTCTTCTCTTCCACTCATGCTTATTTGCCAAGTAGCTTGGAAGTCAGACTTACTATTTTGATATCTTTTGTTGGGAATGCCACCAGTTGTGAACAGGACATGCTTTGTGCTCAGCTTTAGTGTTGGTGGGAATCTTTCGAAGCCATCTGTCCACAGTATGTCTTGGCCTTTATTGGCAGCTGCTTTTCTTCATGAAGCTGGAAGGTAAAGGATGGTAAAATGAATTCCTGTCTCTGGGCTACTGCTTGGTTTCACTGTTCAAATTTGTAGATTTGGGAAACTACAAATAATAAGAAACAATGATACATTCCCCCTTCCCCTCCTCTCACTCCCCCAGCAATTGTAAGACAGCCATGGCAGTTAAGACTTCATCTCTGTAGCCTTTGGAGTGGTGGTATGAAAAGCCCATGGAGCTTTTGCTGGAGCAGCTGGAAAAGTGACCTCTTGCACGGAGCTGGTACCCTCTCCTCCCATGGCTGAGGAGATGAGGGCGCTGGAAAATGAAGGAAACCACGTAAGTGTATGAAGGATATAAAGGTTTCTCTCTATCCGGGTAGGTTAGAAGGGTCTCTTTCAAAAAAGGGTCTTCATATTCCAAAGCTTTTAACAGTACATTTATTGATCGCTAAAAATGCATAGATTGTTTGTCCCTTTCCCAGGTAAGAATTGCTTTATTTACTATGAAGCTAATAACAATTCCAGGATTGGATGAAATCGAACATGAGACTGCTGCTAAATTGAAATGTAGCTCTTCACATGAATAAGTGAAAAGCCAAAACAGTTAAAGAAACACATGTGGTTTGGGTGGTTTATTTTTGGTCATTAGGGCCTCTGCTTCTATATACTCAAATGGTTACCAGTCTTGAATTTAAAACCCAAACAAACAAAAAGAAAAAACAAAACAAAAACAATCATAACTTTAAATGCTAATTTCTAGGTTAGCCTGTGATAGTTCAGCTAGTATTTCCACAAACTGTTACAATCATCACCTGCAGCTGTGTAATACCTATGAGACTGTAACAAAGACTAGTTGTCTTTGCATGGGAATATTTTAGAGGAATTATTCCTAGTCTGCTACTAGTAACAATAAGCCGGTATTTATATAAATAAACCACCTATCACCGTATTGATAAACGTTCTTTGGCACCACTCCAATGGCAGAGGTAAGAACAGGAGTCAGCCTGTTAATACCTCAGCACTTCTGTTTCCAACCGATTTTAAGAAAAAAAAAAAAAAAAAAAAAAAAAAAAAAAAAAAAAAAAAAGCCACAAGATCTTGCTGCCAGCCTGCCTGCCTGGTGTTCACTGCTGCTACTCCACCAGGGCTGGAGGGAGACCTGTTGTGAATGGGAAGAGTTAGCACCCTGACTTCTCTCAACTGTGCTGCGCAGCAAGTGCAGGTGTCGCAGAAGGGCAGCGGGACACGGAGGCTCGGGGCTGCTGCCGGTCACTGTAACGGTGTTTAAAGCACACCTGTGCCCCAGCTGCAGAGCTTGCCTGTTTCACTAGTGTAATGTAAAGGTGCAGGGCAAGAGGCTGGTAAAAGCCTGTGGTACCTGCTGAGCAAGAGCCGCGTCGCTGGCTGCAGCGTGTGTGATGCCCACGTGGCCACGGGGCAGAGCCAGCTGAAGCCTGGGCTGTCGTGGCTGAATGGGTGAGTGTTTGCCACGCGACACTGCTGCAACGGGAAGGGGGCTGAACGTCGACTGCAGGACGCACAGAGCTTCTGGTCCGCTCAGCTTCAGCATCGCTGTACGCCCAAGCGTGGGGAGGACAGCCAAGTTTGCTCTTGGAGTACAATGTAGACTTCTGCTGTCTGATGACTAGAGATCAGTGAAATCCAGGTCCCATATGACCCCTCTTGTGATTTACTGTGAAGCTGCCATGCAAAATTATCAGCACAAAAAGCAGATTGCTTGCTTCTAATGGCTTGCGTGAATTTAATTCTTGATTCTTGGGATTCCTGACCAGCTGCTGCCACGGAATAGCACCAACAATCATGAAAATTTTGCTTGCAGAAGCAACTAGCGTAGCGCAGTGTGGAGAGACACCACTACTTAAAGGACTGGGGAACCAGTAGCTGGATAACCATGCGACAGAGCAGTTGAGATATATCTTACCAGTCTGCACTTTGTGTTCCAATTTGAGCCCTAAAAAGGGCCTTTTAAAATCAATGAATGTGACTCATTAACTAAATACGCATGGATGATGTAGTCTCTGTAATCTTTTGATCCTTTAATCAAAACTTGAACATTGGCTGAAATCCAATTTGTAATATAAACCTGATCCATCTTAGAATGCATTCGGCCTGGCTTTAAAATATATTCTGTTGGTAGAGAGTAACCACACTGCATTTTCACAGTAAAATGAAACATTGCTTAACAGAGGTACCCAGTTACTCTGCAGATGCCAGATATACTGTACTGTAGGTCCTGTTTTATTAGCCAGAGAAATTCCAACTGATCGCAAAATTTGAAATCTGCTGCATTTTTTTTTTTAATTCCAGAATGCATGAACAGTGGATGTTAGATTACTAGACACAAAGCATAGCCGAGCATGTTATAGTTCCAAAGGCACGATAACTTTAAGAAGCAACTTCTTAATGGAAAAAATGATGTATAAGCACAAAATATTTCCTGCTTTCAGCAAGATAACTGGCCAGTATCTGAGCAGATGAGGTAACTACTGTGTATGCACAGATTGGATTTTTTTTCCATAAATATGTATTTAGCAGGTGTGCCATTCTACAAGCACAGCCTTATGCTCCACAAAGGCAGGCTAGTGGAGCACACTGCAGTTAATCACCAAGGCGTGTGTGGATTAGCATGAATATTCTTTAGAAAGAGTGAGCATTCTATATTCAGCGTGAGAGTTTACAGCTTTTATACGCTATGCCTTTAGAGTATGGCTAAGCACAGTTTGTAAGTCTTCACGTGCTTTGTGGGAGACTGTACTCTTTGTTGCTTGTGAAATAGAGAATACCAGCCTCTCCTGCAACAGAAATATTAATTAGGATGATTTATTTTTCTACTGGACTGTGAACTTAGTCTTACCACATTTGATTATGTAAAGGATCCCAGTACGATATAAGGAATGGATAATTAACAAGAGATGCCATTTCTATGGGAAGAACAACTTTGTCGACACTCTAATTATCGAGGTCCTTACCAAAGAATTCTTATCATCCATCAACCAAAAAGATTTGGTTTCCACTGACAGCAACTCCATTTTGTTTCCTTCATCATCCTTGACGTTGCAGTAAGTACTGCAAATTTATAGGCTGCACTACCCTGTCAGGTACATGTTTGAGAAACTGCTAAGCATCAGAGGGTAAGCAAACAAATAAATGCATGTACCATGCATGTGGAACTTGGATAAACAGTTTGAATCTTTTTCTAGGTTTCTAGAAATAAAGGTTTTGAGATATCCATAGCCAAACTGAGAAGAGAGGCATCTTTTTAACACCTTTCCACAGATATCCTCTGAACGGTGTTATCTGCACCCCTTTACCTTTCGATTATTTTAGTAGTTATTTCAGAAAAATGCAATTTGAGTTCCTTTGTTTCCAAACCTACTCTTTTTGAGATTGCATATTTTAATTTCCATGTGTGTCATTATCATAATAGTTTAGTAGGTTCTTTGAATGCAGTTTACAATTGCTTGTATTTTCTGTGTTTCTTAAAATTGGGCATATATATGTCTGCTGCAACATCATGTCTTAGAATGGAATTATGTGAAAGATTGCCCTGCAGTTTTATTGTTCAGTAATGAAGACAAACTCCTAGGAGTTTCAAGATTAATTGATTTACTTCTAATACCTAACATGGTATTAAGTTGGCTCAGATCATGTTTGGATTTATATTCTTTTTTGATTACTTCTAATCCCGTTTTTGTTTTTCTGATTTTCACCGCACTGTGTTAATCCTGTTAAAAGCACTGGGAAGTTGTTGGTGAGGTCCGTCCACTGAAGCACAACTCTTGAGGCTTCTCTGCACCATCGCCTCCAGAATTTTGCCTTTCTTTGTTGTTTCCTACTTGAAACGAGATGCATTTAGTGCAGAATTCATGATGACACTAAGGAGGGAGATGCTCTTGTACGAGGTGAGGCGAGCCTTGCCAAACGCCTATTTAGACTGCACTAACGCACAGCGGGTTGGGCAAAGCGGAAGCCTGCCAGTGACCTACTGGTGGTGTTTGTGCCTGGAAGCTGGTGCTGTCGTTGCCTGGCCCTGTCCCCAGCCTCAGCGCTCATCCCTGCTGGCACCAGTGCCTGTGGCTGCAGGAGGTGCCTCAGTGAGCTCCCGGGGCTGCAAAGCTAACCCTCTCCCCACCCTGCCTGGGGAGCCAAAACAGCGGAAAGTAACCCTGACTTGTTTTACTACCCCGCTGCTTACTGTGAATTAAGGACGTCCAAGAGACACGCGCACAGAAAGGAGGGCAAGGCGGGAGACTACTTTTATTTAGTAGGAGTGAGTGTCAGCTTAAATACATGTTAAAGCATAGCTCAAGTAGTTTGCTAAACGGTAGCTGTGACTCCACGGTAGTTAAGGTTAGGAACGTGGGAGATGAGACAGGGAAAAGAAGCAGTCGTCTTTTAAGCCGGAAGGTATAATGCTAGTGACAGGACACCTAGCTTACCCTGCAAAAGTTCCTTTTCCTGGTTTGCTGGTGGTATTTAAACTATTCAGAAATGTTTGCTTGAAAGGCGTGGTAATGAGAGCCGGCTGAAAATGTACTGAGATGTGCACTTTTCTTTGCCTAAAAGGATAATTGACTTAAACTGATTCTTACCACTTGAGTTTGTTTATTTGGTATTGAACCACTGATATCTCAGGACTGTGTTTCAAGTTATGGC
The DNA here is from genome assembly GCF_000708025.1 of Charadrius vociferus. Classification (NCBI taxonomy): domain Eukaryota; kingdom Metazoa; phylum Chordata; class Aves; order Charadriiformes; family Charadriidae; genus Charadrius; species Charadrius vociferus. The sequence goes on from NW_009661370.1 coordinate 82,458, forward strand.
GTTGCAGTGAATTAAAAAGCATAGTAAAAACACCTGTGGGAGATATAAAGTGTAACAGCAAGAAGTACTGTGTAAACAAATATTTTAGGCTCTCAAAGCTTTGTTGCATTCTGCTTATTCTAAGCACTGAAAATTAAAGGCTTCAGAATCGCTGAAGTATTTGAAGGAGTAAATGCAGAAAGAAAAGTCTTGGCAGTTTTGCTAAATTTTCTCTTGTGGGAAGAAAGACTTCTTGATAAGATCTAAAATGAAGTCCTGCCCATGCGGTCATGGAAGAGTGCTGGACTGTAGTGATTTTCACAAGAGCAGAAATGTTAACAGCAGCCATATTTCAGTGGCTACATCATACATCATCATACATACATATTACAGAGGACAGCTACATCCTTCCTGAATTCAGCATGCTACTCCGTAGCCCTTGTCTTAAATAGCTGCACCAGGTTTTCGTGAGCAATCAGACACCTGCCACCCTGCTCAGCTGCGGAGGGGCTCTGCTTTACATAACACTATAATAGAATTGCTGTGTCCAGTACACAGAAGTTTTGCCAAGACCAGTGCTGCTTTCCTAGTGCAACTGTGGCTGCACTCAGGGGTTTGTCTCCCACAGCTGTGAAGGAGGAAGCCACCTCCTCCTGCCCATCTTGCAGAACTAGGCCTGCAGGAGCCTGCAGGTCAAACAGGAAATGAAAGACATACCTTTATTTTTTTTACAGTCAGGGTCACTATCTGATGAACAAATCACAAAGTGCTAAAAGAGTAAGGATTTTCTAATATATAATGATGTCAATCTTTTCATCTGCAATTACTGTGTAAAAATCACATAGTGAAATCTCTGTTGTGCTACAGAGAAGTCAGATAATATGGTCAAAATCTGAAACTTTAACTGTGATGGTACATTGCAATGGCTCTGTCAACACTTTGCCTAATTTTAGGCAAGAACTTGTTCCCTTTTTTTCCTTACTTTATCTTAATAGTACTTATCTTTGGCCAGGCTAGAGGACTACTGCCCCAAAATATATCTCTGCTCAATTGCCGTAAGTGAACCAAAAGCTCCCTACGGTGGAGACAAAGCTCATGAGTTTAAGCAGCAGAATAACTTGCCAGAAACAATGAGAATGAGCCCTAAATAGCGTAATTGGGAGCATAGTACGAAGCCAGTCATTTCACACAGCTTCCCACCACCCTTTTGCCCAGCAACAGGAAATGGAGATAGGGAGATGGGCACAAATTGTCAAAGAAAAAAAAAAACAAACCTAAAAACCACCCCCACCCCCAAAAAGAAAAATTGAAATAACTAAACCTCTTGCAAGTCTAGGTCACCGATATTTGAATTTGTTCATGCCTAAATATTATTCTATTAGGGCCCTATCAGCATATGTCAGAAAGGGTCCGTCAATGTTACCTACAGTATAGGAAGGAAGGAAATTCTTAGAGGGAGGCAACAGGTTGAAAGGACAGGGAGAGCCAGCTCCAGTTTGAAATGGCACCTGAACAATGAAGGAAATGGGGAAGGAGGCCCTTGCACCACTCCCCAACTTCCCCGAGCCAGCATTTGCTGCCCTTCATCACGCTTTGGAGGGCTAGAAGTCGGTTCTCAGTGGGTTTGTGTTCTTACTCCCTGGGTCCTGCGAGGAGCAAGGCCTCCCCCTCCTCCTCCTCCTCCTTGCACAGAGGGCCACATAGGGGATACTGAGGAGGTGAGGCTGAAGGCAGGCTCAGGGGAAGCGGGAGGTGACAGATGGGCTGTACCCACACTGATCACCGTGCCCTGCACCCCACCATCCTACTCTCCTCCTAGCCTTGCGGGGCTGGATGGAGCATGAGGTACCTCCTTTTCAGCCACAGAAATGCACCAAAGGAGGACTGTGGGGCTGAAGTCGGAGTACATACAGAGCCCAGAGTGAAGCTCTACAATTGCTCCTAGGTCTACTGCCTAAAATACAGCCCTGCAGAACACATCTCTGGAGCTTCCTGCACCCCATGTAAAACATCAGCCCTCGGCCCTGAACCCTACTGTCCCCTCTCCTGTATTTTTACCTTCTTGATAACACTGTCGGGTCTGAGCTCTTCTTCCCCCAGCCTAAAGCTTCCCCTGGCGTGTCGTCATGTGCTGCTGGCAGAGCCGAGAGCTTGGGCAGCTTTTCTGGGAGAAGACTGGTTTTACAGCCAGACATACTCTGTTCTTCTGGAGCTGTGTGCATTGGCATAAATGGGTAAGTGCAGACACCTTCCTTTGATGCTCCCTGACCCTACTGCAGCACCCGGACATTGTATTAGCGTGAGAGAGAGCATAATTATTTTTTGGCCTGCCAGCTGGCAATCTAAGGCAACAGCCATACAGCGCTTTCTGGAAGATCCGTGTTGCCCACGCAGGTTTCAACTGAATGGAAAACACTGCCACTGCATGAAACAATCCTGCCTGGGAGAGTGCACGCTGCTCTTTGCTTCAAATGGTAAAAAGGCTGCCCTGGTTGTGGGTGTAAGCGCGTGCTATTCTACGCACAAGAGTCGTCACGTTGCATAAGTTTGGGCACCTAATTTAGGAACGTAACTGTGCTAGGTTCCCTGTATGGGCTGTGGAAAGAAAAATCCTTCCTCGGAGAGAGATTCAGGGCAGGAGCTGAACTGCTCTTCCATTCAGCATAATAAAAATGACACACTAAAAGCTCTAAGCAAATAATTGTTATAAAAGGTCTACGCAACATTAACTGGTCTGCTAAATGCCTACATTTGCTCTCTCACACACACAGCTGTAAGGCCTGTGTTCCTTTATAGCTTCTGCAGCTTGTTTTGAATTTTCTAGCGGACTGTGGCGTATGGAATGGAAAATTAAAACTTTTGATTTATGTGTTGCTGCTTTGCCACTTTTGGCCACAGTAGAATACTTACGAATGTGAAATGACAACAAATATTTAGTCGTACAAGTAACTGAGATGGTTATATCTGGGAGCGGAGGGAATGGATAATTCATCATTCTAACAGTTTCTATGTGCTGGAAGAGACTCTGTGGTTTTGTAGCAGAGGAGTAAATAGAGAAGCACTCCCAGTCCCCCAAGCGCAATGACTAGATAAAAACTGAGCTCTTGCAAAACAAGTTTACGTGAGAATTGCCGGTATGACAGACACACTATGAATTAGCAAAATAGCAAGTGTGGTAAAAACAGACAAACCTGTGTGCATGAAAAATCTTGGTAATACACATATCCCTTTCCCTAAACTTTGTGTGGGGCCAGTGTTTCAATAATTTCTTTTTTCAAAAGTTTTAGCAGATGTTCTAAGTTTTGACAATCTGTGCAGCATCCATATTAGTTTGGGACTTGTCCAAAAATGTCAAAAGGCACTGCAGTCTGGATGATCAACTTCAGAAAAAAAGCAGAGCAAGGCTTTCATGGTTTTTAAGCTCAGAAGAGACTATTAAAATCATCACCAACTCTAATCTCTTCTAGAACCTTATCAGTTAATTCTGCCTAATACCTTTACCTCATATTTAAATTACAACATCTTTCTTAGAAAGACATGTAGGCTGTAGGATTAAAATCTCTGTCTTTAGTTGGTGCTTGATTTTTCTTTCAGAAATACAGAGAGAGCTATAGATAATATGATTCCTCTTCTGTGCTTGCAGATGACACAGCTCAAAAGCTCCAGCTAAACTTTTCTCCTCCATGGATCTTGTAATTCAGTTCTGCAATTTATTCTTTGTCAGTTGTGTTCTGATAGTAAGGCAGGACCAGGGAAAAACACCAGGGGCCTTTCTTGCTAGCTTTCTCAGTCATCAGAATCTGTTCAGGGGCACACTGAGACCTATGAATAATATTTATAAAGATATAAGAGGAGAGAAAGCAGTTATAAGGAGTCTTCACTTAAATACGTTTACTGTGAGGGAAACTTAATATGCTTAAGTTAAATTTTGAGAACTAAAGTAATAATTTTTTCTTTGATAATTTAGATTTGCAGGGCCTTTCCACTATGCAATTATTCATCAGTAGTTGGAAAGGCAAAGATATGTTGTAAAATCCAAGCAAATCTGAAGTTCTCTCTTGGTGAGTGGATTGCTATAATTTTGTTGTCCGTGGCAAATTTTGAAGGCTAGACATCTTTAGTGTTCAAGCCTATCTCTGTAGTACTGTTTATATTTATATTTAAACTGGCTAACAGTAAATCAAACACAGAGCTCTCACTTTGGCCAGGTAGTCATGAAAAAATAATCTTGTAAAAATCATTAGTTTGCTTCCACCTATACTATCAGAACAGAATGAAATTGCAATATTCTGTCTGCAGCTTTATTATCTTAAAAATATATTGTTTATCTGTTTTATTTACTTCTCCATAGTACAGGAGGTCTTCTGGCTTCCTATGATGTTTCTGATTTCAGTGTGTGTTTGTTTGTTTTTTTTAATGCTGAAAATGAGAGGCTAAAAGTGCGGAATATTCTGCCTGGGAACCCTGACATCCCTCTGCTCATATACCCATTTGGAAAGCTTTTAGGGTACGATTTTGCAATTGATCAAGCTTCATTTTCTGTGGTATTCAAGTGGTTTAGGAAAATTACCCTGAAGGCTAACTAGAGGAAATTTAATATCAAAGCTGGGTGTACAGCCAGCCACTTTCTCAATTTTAGAGAAACATGGTTGTCGATTCAGTATGTGACAAGTTACTATTTCCAATCAAAATGATACCTAGTATGATTTTGAAACCAGTAAACAAAAATACCTGTTCAACTAGAAGCAATTCTTACTATAAGCAAAGTATAATAATGGATTTTTCAGCGTGTAGTAATATATATGTGTACAGCTGACCATTCAGAAACAAAATTAAAGATGGTAAAAGCTAAAAATCAATAGGCTTTCCAGGCAGAATTTAAACTGTGATAATGAATAAGTATTTATATTGAGTGGGAAAACAAAGCACTCAATCTGAAACAGTATTTGCTATAAAAACACTAAAGATTTGTAAGCAAAAATTTTATACAGGTATATAACATTTCAGAGTGACATCCCTAGAAGGTGAATTTTGAAAGTGGAAAGGTACACTTTGAAAGTCCTATTACCTAGATAGAGTCACTGAAATATTATGGGGCTATTAAAAAGTCCAAGAAGCAAAGAAACAGGACAGTCAAACATCTTAATCACAACAGTCATTTAAAATACGCTCGGACTTTAATTCCCTGTAGGGTGTTAATTGCATATCTGCCCGATATCCAATTCTGAAATTAGGCCTTTGTGTTCTTGATAAACTGGTTATTTAAATACTGAATAATATTACTGAAGGAACTAGGGCTGCTTTGCATCTGAAGGTTTCTTCTTACTGGATTAAATTTTTCTTCCCTTAAAGTGAAAGAAAAGAGTACATCTCCAATAGATGAAATTTTTCTCTTTGTCAGTATTCATCCTTTCTCAGGCTAGAGACAAAAGACCAAATAATGTTGTTATTCACGTGCTTCTAGGGAGCTCTTACAAAGAAAGAATCTTTTTATCTCCTGCAGCTTGTTCTCAGGGTGCTGCTCTGCCCTGGGCGGCTGCAGAGCTTCCTCTGAGCCCTGCACTGGGGGGCAGCAGGCACAGCCAGCGCTGAGAGGAACAATGTAGAATTAAGGTTGGGGTTTTTTTGCATGGCTTAAATTTTATCACAAACTCAAGTGTTTGTGTAGGCACCACTGTTACACAGGATTTAGCTATCTGGGTTCCAGCGTCTTCATAAAGATTGCCAGAAGTCTAAATAGCATTAGTGTATTTATTGTGATTCGTTCAAATGTGTCTTTCTGTTGTAAAAAAGCCGATGTGAAAGAATGTATTTTCTTTTAACAAAAGTTAGCAAATTGCCTGTAAACATGGCAAAAAGAAGGATGCTACTGGAGACAAACACAGAAGCAGTCACAGAGAAGGACATAATTTAGTGTATTAGTTTCCAAGTCTGGATTTCTTAAAAACGCTTAAGAAATCTATCATCTTCTCTACAGTGGATTCTGTTTTCTCATAATTACCCAGGGACAATATTTGCATACTTGAAGATGTTTACTGAATTTCTTTCCTCTTGAAAGTTTTAGTTTGAAAACATAGGTACAGCATTGGAGATTAATAGTTTCAGTATCTATATTGTTTAGAAAAATAAGGTCAAGTTACACTTGTTCATATCACTGGCTGTCCTTAGCTTAACACTGTTTCAAGATAGTGTTGAAATTTTTGGACTAAAAATATCCACTATAGCTGGCAACTAAATGGAATCAAACCTACAAGGTTGTTTTATGTAACACGGAAAGAGAAAGAAAAGCCAACAGAACCAGACCGAGAAGTAACTTTCCATCAGTTAGCATAGCAGACTTTTCGATTCCAAGTCTTGAGTTTTATGTTTACTGCCACCCTTAAATACGTGCATGAGTGTCTGAAGAATATTGCCAGTCAGGAGGCACACAGACATACAAGCCTTCTGGTCACCTACAGGAAATTTTATAGGTCTTTACCTAGCCAGAGCTCTGTCCGGGGGAGGGCCAAAGCACAGCTCAGAGCTACATTTCAGCTCTAGTTTTTGGACCTGTGACTGGGCTATGTAAGCTCAAACGTCTTAAAATTCATATTAAAGAAAAATGGGAAATTCATGGGGGTAGGAAAGAACAGAACCTATTTGTTGAGCAGAAGCCACCATGTGCAGTGTAATAGTCTCTATTTTGAGACAAAAAAAGTAGTAACAATCTGTACAATGAAACTCATTCTGCAAGCAAAATGTGTGTTCAGATTGAAGCTTCTGTGATTTCCTTGCCTTTTGATATTACCTAACCTTCTTTTAGGCACTTTTATTTCTCCTGCTGTTTTGGTGTCTCTCTAGCCCTGCTGTTCCTCACTGTTTCGGTATGTGGTTGACCCAGTTTGAGAACTCAATGGTCAAACAAGACACAGTATCATGCTTTCCCATTGTCAAATACCTTTTTCTTCAAGGACTACTTAAGCATCAGGTTCTACTGTTGCTTCTTATGATGCAAACCCTATGAACATGAGAATTTGTTGGGGCAAGGAACTTCTGTCTGGCTTGGCTCTTAAGCATTACATTATTTCATTGCCTATATAAACTGTCTTTTAAAGTTTGATATTTGATGAAATAGAGCTACTACTTACCTAACTCATACAAATGTTTTGTTCTTTGCAGTGGTTTTCCCTAGGATATCACCTTAAGAGGTTAGTGTTATTTTCAAACGCTTTGATGTTCTGGGCTCACAACTGATCCTCTGAAATGAATTTTCCAGGAGGCAGGGGCTGATATAAAGGGAACAATTTCTCACTCCAAGTGCATGGCACACTCACTCGCTTAAATCAGTGCTTGTATTTAAAAAATGTCAACCCCACTCAGAGCAATTGCACGTGCTCTTCATCCTACAGAGAGAGGAGGAAAGCTAATTCTCTCAAATGAACTGAATATGGCAAATACTAGTCAGGAGCTTATTGCTTATCTCAGAGATGCTTGGATACTACAGTGCTGAGGGGAAATACTAGGTAAAATAGGAGAGGTTACTCAGAACTTGCAAGGCAGCACTGAAGTACCTGAATTAACTCTTGCAGAGAACAGCATTTTCCTAGGATCAGGCCTCAGCGCATTAGATTCTATAACCCACAAATCTAAGGCATTTACTCCTGTGCCTACTGTTATTAAATATGACCACGTGACAATATTGATACGTTGCTTTCAATTGGCACTGATGCATAAGAACAGAAGCACAAAGTGCAAACATGAAATGATTTCTTACAATGTTTTCTTATATGTGGTTTCTTGCAATGATTTTCTTGTTAAAAGACATTTTTTTCCTCTCTGGCACATCAAGAAATGAGAGAACATGATGGCCGACACCCAGAGGATTTACTACTTATATTCCGGGCCCATGGATATACTCTAGAAACTGTAAGTTGAACCACAAATCATAACTCACAATGAAAACTGTGGTGCAAAACCATGGAATACAAACCTTCTCTTTGTGTGATTTTCTTAAAAGTTTTTTGTCTTTCTGCAAAAGAGTATAATAGAAAGTGTGATATTCTTTCTGCGCTCTAGGGAAAATCAAAGATAGAATAAACAGCAAATGGGGGTAAGATGACAGTTCAATGGCCAAGATGAGAAGTTTGCTCCAGATGAAATAATAATCAGGGTGGAAGGTGTTGCTATCTTATTACAGGAAGCACATATCTCACTGGGGCATCTCAGCAGATATTTATTGTAGCAGAATTACACTGTAATGGTATAACAGGGATGTGCCTGATCTTGCTTGGAGCTATTGCTCCCCACTGGAAATGCATATGGTGGTGTACAAACCCAGGGATCGGTACTTTCCTGATATATGTTCTTGGATGTTGCTCTGATGTCTCTTTCCTGTAACTAGGAAAACATTTCCCTGTCACTCCCCTATTTTAATTCTGTAATTTCCTTCCTCTAAAGCTTGTTAGATATCCTTGTTAGATATCCTTGTTAGATAAATGAGATGTGTAGCTGGCCAAGGTTGAATTGCTACCCATGGTGATATCAAGAAATATCAGATGTTTGGACAGTGAGTTTTCTATGACTGTTCTGGATCAAATGGAAAAAAAAAACAGAGTTTGGATCAGAAAGGAAATTTTCCCCTCCACTCACCGTCCCAGAGCCTGCCTGGCAAGGAGACAGGGATTTTTACCTTTTTACTGTTCTTGAAAGCCTGAGGTACATCTCGCTTTCTTCAGTCCTGTGAGCATTTTCACTAGTAAACTCCCTGCTTTTGTAAGGGATGCATTGCTGATTCCTCTTGGGTGTCTTGGTCTTCCCCCTGTCACAGTGCAATGTCTGAAATTCTCATCTTGTACTGAAAGTCATCTTTGTTATAATGGGCTTAAATATGTTTATGCAACAGTGTTCTCATGGATGCTCCTGTACTAACTGTTCCCCTTATGGCATTGACTACCTTCAGTGACAATGGCTTTGTTACAGTCCTGTGTATCTATACACTTCCAACTTACACTCACTGTGTAATTATATTACCTGTAACATATTTTTGCAGTCTGAGCACTGTATGTTTGGGGTGGTATGCCAAAAAAATACCCTAGGCATACCAGGTATCCAGGGCCAGTATCACTTTCCTTGTCACTGTACGTTTCTCTGTGAAAAGCACCTCTGTGAAAGCACTGCTGCAGGAACTTCTTGCTGTCAAGCTGCGCACCCCAGGAGATGCAGAACTGGCAGATGCGGTGCTGCTGGCCAGTGTGGTTCCCAAGTGGCTCAAAGCAGGTCTCTTTTCCCCACAGAGCACATCGCTTCACCCCATAGACATGACCTGCTGATTCGTACCTGCAGTTAGCTGTTGTGTTGCCTCTTTGTTAGTTGCCTTGCTTTTCTTTTTCTGGTCACGCACTGAGTTTTGTTTCATTTCAGAAAATGGGCAGCAAGCGTATGAAGAGTTATTTTTTACTGCTGATGTCACCACAGACGGGAGCACAGTCTCCCTGAGAAATCTACTTTGGATGTATTCCATTAAATGTAGCGAAAGAGGATTTTTCAGGAGTATGTAGCTTGTGTGATTATGTAGCTCTGGTCAAAAAGATGGGGCTCATGTATTTATATAGTTTTTTAAAGGAAAATGATCTGTCTGGTCTAGATGCATGCTCAGTAAGGCCGCCCAGTTGCTGGGCCATGGGCTGTGCACGTGTTATCTATCCTGGTATATTTTGTCGGTTGCATACGAGTCAAAAACTTGTCCACAAATCTTTTGACATGTCATGTTACAAAAGGCACACTTTTGCAGCCTTGTCATAGCAAAGCCACCCAGAAGAGTAAGAGTTATAGTTGCATGAAAACAAAATTCAAATATGTATTCTGCAAAATCTTTAGTTATGGTATCCTGAATTATGCAAGCTTTAAAGGAATTTTTTTAGCATACTAAGAACTAATAGCAAGAAATTAATACAGTAAAATCACTTCAGCTTGATAACCAGTTTTAAAAATTTGAAGACAATTTCTGTGTCATGAAGTAATACCCTGACGGAAGTTGATGGATACAAATAAATCTCAGCAAAATAGTAAGGAAGCTGCAACTGGTAATAATACTGGGGTGACTGAAAATATTTATTATCTCTAGATCTAATCTTTATTATGTCAAGATTCTGTGGGATCAAGAACAAATCAAGGGTAAATCCAATTGGACTTTAAACTAGTGGCTTTTGTCTGCTACGAGGTATATCTGATAATCTAAGAAAACTGGGAAAACCAGGCTTTTTGTACTTTGAAAAATGCAGTTACTGACTGTTACAAGGTTTAAGGAAATGACGTGGTTATCTCTGCTTGTGCTGAAATCTTTCCTCTAGTACAATTCCAATGATCTGCTTGCTTTTGCCATGTCTGAATAAGACTGACTTTTTTTAGTAATGAAGAAGCAGAATATGTAAAATACTCCATTGTGTAAAAACAAATCAAAATACGTGACTGACTGTTTGATCTTTCTAAAATAATTTAACGCTGCGAGTAAGTCCACTGCCTTTCCCTCTGTTATTGATTCTTTGGGCCTACAAATGTTGAAATGAAGGGAAGGCACAGATGAGGCTGATGGACAGTTATCATCTGATCCTGACAGATGTCCTGTCGAAGCTTCACTGAGGAGAGACTGAAGGGTGTTATCATTCCCCTGAGTTAAGCTTAATCCATGACATCAAATGGAATATATATAATGCAGAACAGTTGGGTTTCACCATCACCTCCTATCTCGTGTCCATTTTCTTTCCAACCATCCTCTTAGAGGTCTTTTTCTGACCTTTGTGTGTGTGTGTGTTTCCCTAGGAGGTGTGACTTAGCTGATTAAGGCTGTGGCATGTCTTGTTTCACTGCTATGAACCCATGACTAAAAGGGCAGCTAAAAGCAGCATTGTAATCGTCAGACGCTGCTAGGAGTTTGCCAGGTTTTGGAGTGGTTGATAAGACCATATGCTGGATCTGTCTTTTTCCAGGTGTAAGAGACACACCAGAATAGAAGTTACTTTTCTTTCTATTTTCTGTTCTTTTCTCTCAGTTGCTGTGTGGGCTTGGTTTGCTTTATAATACTGATTTTAACTAACTATAGCTTTTTGTCACAAAGGGACAATGACTGCCCTCTTTAACACAAAGCAGAAGGGGCTTTCCCCTATGAAAACTTTCTCTAAAGACTTTAGGTAACATCAGTGGAAAATGAATATTGTTTACTGGTCTGCTTAATGTGTTGGGTTTTTTCCCCCTTTTCCTAGTTATTTACAACAAGAGTCAAAGCACTTTAATTTTCACTGTGAAACCAAATGGACCTTTTGAAACTTGTAATCCAGGTGTTATACACTGTCATACTCAAATAAACACTTTTCACTCGATTTCCCTACCAAAAGGAATGCACCGCCCTGGCCATTTGACAAAGAAAATTCTCTTGACCGTTTGGGGAATGACCCAACCACTGGACTTCTGCCTGACTGGTGTCCTACCCTGGATTCTCTGTAAAACTTACTATGAAGAGCAGCAGTTAAATTTGAACTTCTGATGAGGATGAACAGTTTTCCTGAATACCAGCAAATGTTACATAAACTCAGACAGAAGTCAAATGTGCTTATAACAACTTTCTCCTAGCCCTAATCAGAGACCACGATGTCGTCCATCTGCAGGAAGCTCCCTCTCATATGCATTTTTTTAAATGGAGCATACATAAAGCATGATTGAAGACTTTGCTCTCCACTATTTGGTGCATGGGCATAAGCATGCTACATAACTTTGAGGGAAACTGCTTTCAGTTTGGCAAAAATTAAAGCTGTGCATCATGCCGTATGTGATGAAACAAATAAGCTCAGCTCTGGATAAAGCTAGCTTTCTGTGCCACCTCAAGTGGACTAAATAGTACTTTTCAGCTGCACTTGCACTTAAAATGGGCAGAGCTCAGAGGGGGTGGTTATGCAAGCATTGCAAGGGAAAATAAATGCATGGAAATACCACTACAAATAGCTGCCTCCTTGAAATTCAGTATATATTTAGTTCCTGGGTTGTTTCTTTCTTTCACCAGTAGTGAAGGATAATGAGCTTCAAGGACTGTGGGAACCTGCAATTGAAGTAGAACTGAGATATCTTGCAAAGACAACATTAGAAGGACAATGAGGGATCACACTTGAGGGGAGAGGAAGTGCGGAAGGTGACTACTTGAATGACAACCCTTTATGTCAAGACTCATTAAATGCCCTCCTTTGCTTCTTCTCCTTGGCTAGGACTAATGTGTCATTTGAATGTTTTATCTTCCCTGTGAACAATTATATATATGAATTCTGAAAGCACAGCCAAAGTGCAGGGGCCACTGCATGCAAAAGTCATGGCTGTTTCTCCTGTAACTGAATGACATTGAAATACAGCTGAAAAGCCCAACTACCAACCGCTGCTCACACAAGCTGGGATGGGGGCAGGATAAGCAACAGCAGTATCCCCGCAGAGAATAGTTATCCTCGAGCTAGTATTACCTGATGTGGGTAAAAATTGTTAAGCAGCTTATTCCCTTAGGGTCTTGCTTGGCTTTAACTGAAAATAAAGCCCGCTGCCAGTAGGAAAGATCTGCTATGTGGCCTAAATGGGATTTTGTCTTCTTGACCAGTAATAAAAGCACATTTCTGCAACATGAGAACAGCAGTCTTAGTTCTGTCATTCTTAAAGTCTAATTCAGAGTGGATATTGCAGTTGGTGCTGCCACATTTGCACTGAATGTTCCATCCTCACTTAACGTTAGTATACATATAATCTCATCTAGGTATATGCATATAGTCTCATTATACCTAGTCTGTCTGGTAGGACAGGTGAAGAATGTTAACATCATGCTTTAGGATCACGAGGCAGGGACTAGCAAATTATGCATTCTTGTTAGCAGGGTGAGCAATGATTCACAAACAAATTGTTGCCTTCTGCTAAATCAGCACAAACCTGAATGTCCTGTTGTTAATTGTTTATGAGCTTGTTTTAATAGTTTCCTGCAGCAGTCAGCTCAAAATCTACTAATATTGTTCCAAAACATAAAATCCTTATTCTCTGCTACTTTGTAGTGATATACATCTGGGTAATGTGGGTGTAAAATGGTATCATTGTGTTGTGGGAGAGCTTTACACCCACTTTTTGCTGGTGTCAATGACTACACATGCTAAGAGGCAAGCACGGAATCAAGACTTTAATAAAGTTCAATAAGCAGATTAGGCAGAGTTGTCAGAGAAATCTGAGCTGCAGAGCTGCTGTTGATGCCAGAAATCATGATGTATTGTTAAAAAAGCAAATGTTAATTGGACAATTAAAATCCCCATTTACGATACGAAGAAAAGCCTGGGGGTTCTGCTATAATGCAAAGCTGAGTGTTTCAACCGAAACCACGCCTGCCTGGAAATGAAATGTGGAAATTTTACAAACCTCTGATTTCTAAGTGAATGACACTGCAGCACAGTTTCCCTTCCTTGCTTAGGAATATGTTGGCCTGTTTGAAATGCTGAAGCTGGATGGTGCTTCAGTCTTACTGTGGTTTGCGAACAATCGCTCTACTCACGCTGAAATCTCCTGCCTTTTCATGCTGTGATTACTAGGAGGTTAGCCTGACTGAACTAGAGTAATAAAATCTCCAAAGCTATTGTAAAGACCTTGGTAACCTCAAAGAGAAGATGGTGTTACGTGGAGTAGGTGTAATTTTCTTGCTTTTAATGAAGTAAACCTATTCTGCTCAGAGTGACTCACTGACAACACTTTTCAATACTTACTTCATATGATACAGTTTTTATGTGATTATTTTGCTGTATCAGAAGGCATACAATGTAGTGTCATATAAACATAGTTAAAAGGCTGCACAATGTTTATTCATTACAAAAAGCTGTGCACTAAAAGGAGTGAAAACAAAGATACTGCAATATTATGATTGCTTTTAAAGATCAAATAAAGAAAAGCAAAAATAAAGCTGGGAAATACCTGATATAATAAATTATATTCACTTACTGTTTCAGTGACTATGAAATTAGTCAGATGAGCGTGGAAAGCAGAAGCACCTTAGTTAAGAATCTTGGATGATGCAAAGAGAAAACAGTCCAGCTTGTCTTCACTGATCACTCAGTGAAATGTCCCTGCATGTGAGAAGAATGGATCAGAATGTTAGAACTGTTTTTAAAATCCCATATTCTGGGAAATGTAAAGGAACTTTACCTATGGAGTCAGTCTGAGCTACATGAACTAGAACAGAATCCATAAAGTGGGAGAACTGAACAGGAAAAATAAGGTCTGGAGGGAACTAGTACTCCTGAAGATTATGGGAACAGTTCTACAAAATACTGAACAGACACATTTAAGGTCTTAGTGATGGTACAAAACAATCCAATTAAGAGGTGGAAAATATTTTTGAAACAATGAATGATTAGTGTATTGTTGAACCTAAGAAGAGTCACTGGGTTTTAAGCATGATTAAAATAGAATTTTGTACATAATAGGAATACCCATTGTTATTACAAATTAACTATAACAAAGATTTTGAAATAGATATTCAACGAAGACCAAATATTTATGACTGGAAAGGAGGGGAGAACTAGATAGTTCCTGTTTGTATCAGTTCTTTGCTTGTCACAGACAGTGACCAGAAACCGTACTACACAGATTTTAGGTCCAGTTCAGCATAGCAAACTATGTCTTTAAAATAACAACAGAAAACCCCGAACCCTTCCTTTTCAGAATTCAGAGTATTATGCTCTGTAGATTTTGATTCAGGCGCATTCCAGCATTTCTCCTTATTTTGTTCAGGAAGCACTCACAAAAACATGCAGTTTTCAGTTTCCAGAGGTGAGGTGTTTTGTTAGTGCTACAGGATGAGATACTAAGTGCCTAAACAAAATATTTATGTAATATAGTTTCCTCTTACAGCTTCAGATAACAGTTTTCTTTTTAATTGTAGAACTAACTGAACCATAGTAACTATAAATCTTGTGCTGAAGCAAGAATGTCTTAAGTACTGCTAACATCTTGCTTTATTCTCAGTGTGTTATACAAGACTCCAATTAAGGAATTCGGCTACTCCTTTATATTAACTATTGTTTTTCAATGAATGAATCTATTTGTTTCTGTTTTACAACTGTGTTAATGAATATTTTCTTAAAATCCTATTAGTAACATCGACAACTGAATGTTGGTTATTTACTATATATCATTGTCCAGATACTGTATCTACAACAGTTAAGTGCTTGTTGTGCCTGGAATGTAATCTCAGTGGTTTTGGTTCTGTTACCTCCATGGAGCTTTCACTACTTAATGGCTACAGAGACTAAACTTGAGTAAAGAGCCAAACATTTTTTCCTCTGCATTACTGCAGTGGTGTTTAGATTTGTGGCTTTTAATGTCAAAAGGAAATTATAGCTCATGCATGCCTTTCCAGGCAGAGTAGCTCATGTAGAGGACATTAGAATGACTTAGAGGAAGTCTGGAATCAAGTAATCATAATTACAAAGAAAAACAAGCCCTTTACCCGGTGTAATTATCCTATATTTAAGAAATTAATAATTAACTGGGAAATCTGGGGGCCTGTGTTTTTGCTGGTCTGTGAAATAATGGTGGGAAGACATAGACTCATTAGAGAATTATCCTATGAGTATGTAGGGAATGTCTATTTTTTCCCCTGGTTATCTTCACTGGCATGCGCACAAGGTTATTTGTGCTTACATACACTATTTAATGTTCATTCTTCTGACTTTGTCACCCAGTGAGGGAGCAGAAACCTCTGTCACTTACATGACACCACAAATATGACAAAAGCTAGTAAGAAGTATTCTAAGATGAAACCCAAGTGTATAACTCTCAAAGCTATGGCCTGATTTTTTTTAACAATTATGAATAACAAATACATTAGCAAACCACTTTGCACACAAGTTTTTGACTCCAGATAGCTAAATTAATCATTTGTTCATAGCGAACAGTTTGTCCACTAACAGTTGTAATTCTGTACTTGTGTTGTCATAGTTGCAATTCAAATGAGACTTTTGCATTATGACTAGCTATGGATGTAGGTTTAAGTTTGAGTTCCTGGTGGTGTTTTGTGTCTTGTGTGAATATTCAAGTCTTGGACTTTATGTTATGATACACTTGAAAAAGTGTACCATGAAAAATGGCAGACGAAAGGTAAAAATTATGATATTAATGTAATGACATTGTGGTTCGCCGGTTTAATATTTACAATTAAAAGACCTTTAAAGTTTCCTCCTTCCCTTTCTCCACTTCCTCCCTTTTCTTTCCTTTTATTCTGGTAGCTTCTTCAGGTTACTACAGCATCACCTCACATAATATCTATCAGAAAAATACATTTCAACTGCTAGTATAAAGGATATTCAATTGGAGAATGGTCAATCCAACTGCCTTTTGTGTTGATACCCATTTCTTTTATCACTAATTTATAACCATTTTAAGTAATGTAAATATTTTGCCATAGAAGTAATATTCTTTTCATTTTCTCTGAAGTCACAAAAATTATTACTTACTTCTCCAGAACTGGCCAACAACTTTCATCTGTGGTAGCTAGTATCTGATTAATAATACCTGTAATGCAGGGAGTTCATTTTCTCCTAGCAGAAATTTCATGCTGTTCCCAGTGTTTGGGCTGGCTACCCTTGTCCTTCTTGCCCCTGCGTACAACTGGTTGTCTCAGCAGCCATTGAAACACCTGTTTTTTATCTCCTCAGAACAGAATCACTGAAATTTCATTTTTTGAAAATGAAAGTGTGAAAAAACTGCCTCCTCAAACAAGTTTCTTTTGACATAGATAAATCTCAACAATTATTTGAATTCTTCAAGTTACAGAGTAGCGCTATGGCTGCTAAAATTTCTCCCAGAAAACTGCCTGTTTCTTTAGAAACATGACTAGAGTTGTTAAATATCACACAACTGGACTTCATAGCAAAGATTGTCATCTTAGGGACAGGGGATGAAGTTTTCCTGGTTTTATATGTTATGTAGGTCTTTACTGGAAAACTATACAGAAGATTACTGGATATTAATAGTAAGAAGCAGGGATTTCCCCTTTTTTGAAGTACTCGCATATTAATTCTTTGAAAATAAACCAGGAACACTGAATATCTAGATGCTTACTTGAAAAGATTTTGGTAGTAGTAGTATATAGTTACATAATGATATAACCCGTTACAAGACCTAGGAAACCAGGAAATTCTGTTTTGAGGATGGTATTTCATGTGCTCTTTTACTGCATACCAACAATATTCAGAAACATAATATGTTATTGCTCCCAAGCAGACCAAAGGAGGGGAAAAAAAACCCCAAACCAAAGAAAAGAAATTCCTTCAGAAAACTACTTCTCCTGGGTTTGTGCTTCCCAACAGCTTCCAGGAAATTTATCAGAAAGTACATTAGAAAAAAAGATTAAAAGAGCAATAAAAACTCCAAGGGGACAGAAATGTGAAAACCCAAGCAAGCTATTATTCCCTAAAATCTAAACCACAAGATCCATAGCTCCTTGTTAATGTTAATAATCCCACACACAACAATGAAAAGAGAAATTGTAAGTTTTGAGATTTGCCAGGAAGGATGCCTCAGATAGTGACAGTTTCTTGGTCTAGGGTGAGAAGCGTAGATTTCCAGACTTTGCCACAGCCATGTTCCAGACTACACTTAGGCATGAGTGCACTAGCTGTGCTGAAAACACAAGGCAAAGTAACAGAAAAGGTCTTAGAAAATGATTGCACATGTCCAAATGCAAAACACATTTTTTTGAAGACTTTTCCTGTCATTAAGCGAGATGTAATGGGCTTGCCTTGGCTTTTGCTTAAAACCAAAGTTCTCATAAAAGAGGAAAAGCTTCACTGTCTGAATTTTATTGTAGCGCTTGATTCCTATGTAAATTCTTGCATACATGCTATATAGAGAGTACAGAACATATACTTAATGACAGACATGCAATTAACATTTATACTGTATTTTATGTGTTCAGCATAAGCACTAACTAAAGAAAATGCAGTACATTATTGAACTCCGGGATGGTCACGATAAACATATGGTCACTATGGAATGGGGTCTACTAATTTTATTCTTGTTGCCAACTCACAGTTGGGACCTAAACTGAGATTTTATGCCGCTTCCATTTCATTGACCACAGTGATGTTGATTTATGATATGGGATAGGAGATGCAATCTCTCTAGTTTTACACTATTTGGAATAACATGTTTTCAAGATTGATATCTGGCTGAGAAGTCTGACATGCTGTAAGAAAGAACAGCGTGAGGATGAAAGGATAGTATCTGCCCCATTTCACTCCTATTTGCACTATCTTATTCTGTGCTTCTAAGAAGTGTGGTAATATATCCTGCTAGATGAAAACAAAGAAAGACCTGGGAGTTCCCTTCATGTTACTGAATACTGAACGTTCACAATACTTGTTATTATTATTATTATTATAGACAGCAGACATTGTTTGTTTTATGTAGATTATCACTTTGAGTGTGTGCAAACAAACATATCTATGCATCTTCTCCAAACATCGTAATAAGTTTCCTAAATTAGGTGATTCAAATTTATGAAATTAAAGTGCTAAAATTCCTATAATAGTGTCAATTTATGTTCAGCTGAGAATCCTGCCGCGGTACCTCAGAAGCACTGTCGCACTGGTGCTGCTGCACTGCCTCTGCATCACACCAAAAAACTGGTTTTGGTTAAAATTGGTAAGGGCATATTACCAATCCTCACAGTGCTGCTGCCTCGACAAACTAGGGTTGCAGTCCCAAGAAGCCTTTGCTGTCCAAAGGCAAAATGCACTAAGTAAAGAATCTGTCATTGTGACAACTACAAATGTGCATGGAGATGGGCAGATTTCAAATGGCATTTTAAGAAGCACATAGCAAGAACAAAGTAAGAAAAGGAACAGTACACACTAAGCAGCAGGTCACATAATGTGGGAGAACTCCTGGACTGAAAATTTGAATGACTGCTTCTAGGTTGGATGAAAAAGAGCAGACAAACTACATGCATGTCATAAGACAACTAGTTAGCTAACAAAACATTAATTAGAGCTGCATGGGAATTACAATTTTCTAAATAAAACTTTTTGTTAATCTTCAGAGGCTTTGTTAGAAACTCTAACTTCCCAAATCAGTACGGGATTATTTTGGCACAAATAGAAACTGTTTTTTCTCTGCATTATTCTGTGGAAAGCACAGTTAGTCGGTGACAAAAATTTTCAGACTTGTGGAAAACAGTGGGCATAATCAGACATAATGTAGATAGAAAATGAGCAAGTAAGAGACGGGAACACAAAGTTAACTGCTACGGGGTTGACTGGCATCTTGAACTTTGGGACTGGCAGTCCTGTAACAAAACGCCCCGTTCTTCCACACGCACATAAAAAAATGCAATTCCACTGAATCCCACCTGCAAATACTAGCCATGGACAATGTTTATTCTTTTAGTTTTCCCAGTAGTTCATCTAAACAACAATTCTGCAAACTTTACATTACTTCCTGGTGTGATAGAAACTATTATGTTATTTCCACTTAAAAACAACCAGTTGGTTTTAATTATTCAATGCAATTAAGCATAACTACTGACTAAAACCTCACATCAGCCAAAGTGCATTCCTTTCAAAACACAACACCAGTCCAATATCCTGAACATTTTGAAAACATTCCTGATCTTTTCATGTGGGTAGGGTAAGCCTCTGTGTTTTGAGTGGAAAGGGGAGAGGCACACACATTGTAGCTGATCGGTGTGGGCAGGTAATGTAGAGTCAAAGCTATGTCCATGGGTCAGGAATTTACTTGGCTTCTTCAGGTATTTTTGTGCGTGTGCTGATTTTATATTCTATGTATATTTTATAACTTTATTTAATATATATTTTGCACATGTGTGCATATAGTATTTTGTCTGTGTGGACATATGAATATTTGTCCTTGATGAATAATTTATCAAGAAGCTGTGCTTCCAACCACATTTTGTCACCCTGTTCAGAAAGTTTCCAGAAGAATCTTTTATCTTTACTACTTTTAACTTCGCTTCCTGAGCAAATTAAATTATGTAGCCAGGTGCGGTGTGTGCCTCTGTTACTGCATAGCATCTTTCAAACTAACTGGGAAATCCCAAGAATTTAACAGAGGGCTAATGGTATCATACAAGTTCCTAGCCATTATGTGAACACGGATGCCTGGGTAAAGAAGGCACCAAGAAGTATTATCTGCCGTCTGAAAAACTTCAGCATATCTTTAACTCATATTAGACATCAACAAATCTGCATAGTAGAGAAATATTACTGCCCTAGCAGCTTCAGCTGGAACTTGCACCTTGCTAAACACCAAGGGGTTTAATTATGAGCTCCAAATCTATAAGAAACCAGGTATCGTCAGTTCCACAGTTCTTGGAATGAATTTCATTGTGTCATAATGTTGTACCGAAAGCTGTACAAAATGTTTCAGCCACGGATGTTATACTGAACTATTTATAGTTTTTTCTTTCTTTTCTTTATGACATCTGTGCCTTACACGCAGCAAATAAAGCAGGCATCTAACCAACCACTCACCTTCAAAGCACAATGGAAAGTATCCTGGGTGTTCTATGATCTAACCACGATCTTGGTCCTGTAAACGCATGCAAACTGAGCTTTATATCTATATGGAATACATTAGCAAATTGTTGTGTTGAAACGGACTTGTTTTGTAAGTGGGATAAAGTGCAATTATATTTGTTCAGTGCACCTTCACGAAACCTGATTTTTGAAAGTTATCCAAACTCAGGACTTTTCCTCATAACAGGGGTCTGTTTCAAGAAATATCTCTCAATCTAAATAATTCAGAGGAAGGGATTTTTAAGAGGTTTGAATATTGCAACAATATGAAAAAACATTTTTCACTATTTTAACATACTTAAAAAAATTTTATTTACAGTCAGGAGTTAGTTTGAGAGGTAAAAAATCTCTTGAAGTCAGTAGTAACAGAATCCAGGAAATTATAAAGAAAATGTTTCAGCTGTCATAACTCTGGAGTCCATCTGTAGAACCTCTGTATTAAATACTCATACATTACGTGCTCTAGAGACCTTATGGGTCTTGGCTGCTCTTGCAATTTCCAGTCTGCAGAAGAACATGTTTTCTACTGCTGGAAGTAATGATAAAATCTAAGAAGTATTTAGTATTACTTTTTCATGATGTCCTTGAACAGCGTAAAGTTACAGGCTATGGGTATGGCTTTTCAAAAAACATCACGTCTTCTGTTGTGTTAGCCACTCTGTTTACCAAAATTATTGTGATTTCATTATGTTTACTGGTTTTGGTCCTTCAAAAGCCTTCTGCAGTCACACATCCCTCACACGTTTTACTCTGTCAATGATCCAATGTTCATTTTACCAATTTTTAAGACATTCTACTGCCCTCACCTCATGACTATTGCATCACATTAGCAGAGCTTCTCCACTAGATATTTATTGTGCAGTGCTGTTGATGTTAGAAGTCCTGCAGCTCTTGTGGGTTGCCAAAATTCTTTCTGCAGGAAGCCTAGCTTCCTCCCTGCTAGAGCTAATGTATTCTTCGCAAGGCAGGGACCACACGAATGCTCACAATAGATGAGCTATTCCATGGCAACCCTCTGCTTTGCCTCATGGTAAACGTATATGGTAGCCATCCTTCAAGTAGATTATATTGCCCAGAGAAGTTGTGGAAGCTCCAAGGCCAGGCTGGATGGGGCTTTGAGCAACCTGGTCTAGTGGGAGGTGTCCCTGCCCATGGCAGGGGGTTGGAACTAGACAGTCTTTAAGGTCCCTTCCAACATAAACCATCCTGTGATTCTATGATTCTATTTTAAAGCCTTTCGTTCACTCTGGATGAAGCTCACTAGCACGATGGTTAGAGGCCAACATCCGGTGAAGCCATGTTGTACCCTCCACCTCATCTCCCTGAGAGTTCTGCCGGCTGGCTAAACACTTGTGCAAAGCCGTTTAAATCCTCCCTCTCCTGAGGGATCTCTCAATGCCGGCACCTCAGGCGCAAGTCCTGAGGGACAGACATTGTCCATTGCCGACACAAGATGGTGCCGGCCTAACCGATAATCCCC
>NW_009661370.1:105562-120330 GCF_000708025.1 Charadrius vociferus
GCGGAGGGCGAGCGGGGCGGGCAGGGTACTCCCCCCACCGCCCAAGTACCTCTCCGGGCCGCCTGCCCTCCCGCCGGTGTGTTCGCGTACTGCAGATACTAACCGAGCAGCCCTCCCCGGCTTCAAGAGCTGCAACCGCACTCCTTTGGCAAAAATAGAAGGGGGTGGTAAACGCAAACCCCCAAAAAACCCAAAATAAAAATCACCTCTGCTACCGCCGCCCCCTCCCCATCAAGGTTCCCACTAACTTGCAGGCATTCTCCTCGCTGGGCACGGACTAATACCTTCCTTTTTTTTTTTTTTTTTTCTCGATGTGAGCATCCTTTCTTTACTTCTGTTTTCGTTAGTCCAGAGCACGCTAAGGCGCTAGAGCAGTTCTTCCCTCATTTTCATTAATACATCAGGACTGCTGCATTTTATGCTTATGTGGATTGTTTTTTTCTTCAAGCAATGCTTTTTATTTACCTTCTCCCAAGTGCAGTTTATACGCACAATCCTAGCAAGTTTTGCAGATGGGCATATTTGAATGGTGGCGTACACAAACCCTGTCACAGTTTGAGGAAAAATTGCTGAGACATCTGAGAAGTAGGGCTAAAAACACTGAGGCTGTAGGGTAAAGCTTAGCTACCTTTTTATTAGTACAGTCTGATTTAGAAAATGCTCATGAACAATATCTTCTAAGAAAATACATTGAAAAAGGAGGGGAAAGCAAGCCATGTAATGTATGTGAAGCGTATTCATATGCTGTTTGCAGCATTGTGAATCCTGGATCTCGGTCATCTTCCGTTTGTTTCAGTCAGAAACCATAAAATAATAGGTATACATCCTATTATTTCCTGTTGTTTGTTTGATAATTTTTAGAAAATCTGGTTTTACAGGGAATACAGCTGTTATGCAACACTGGCATGAAGACTGTCAACTTTTTTTCCTCTCAGTGTTATGCGACTTCTGCTGTAGTGTTGTCTAATGCCTAAAGACAAAACAGAAAGATGCTTCTTTGAAAGATGATTTGTCATCTCAATTTATGAGCATTTTATTAGTATTTCTCACTGGTAAGCATTTTTGGAAGACTTGTACAATGACAGTCTCAGTGCAGGCTTGAATGTTAAGCTTAGCTCATGGAAAGGCTGTTATCTGAATGCTTAATAGGGGAAGAGAAGCAGTGAGCATGCTAATACTGCTCTGCACATATACAGTAATGTTACACTACAGCACCTGACAGCAGCAGCCTGTTATGTAAAACAGCACTCCTGATAATGTGTGTCAGGCTTCATACAGATTTGGCAAACCCAGCATTAGACAATACTTTAGAAATTTTTAGAATGTTGTACTGGTGGTAAAACGACCTTGAATGTGGTAAACTGAGGCATGGGGGAGGCTTTTTGTGTAGTCAAATAAAAAAGGCCTGAGAAATGTCCTTCTTATGTGAAGTTTTGAATCTCTAATATGTAGTTGTATGTAAGTAGTGATTTTTACTCCCCTTTTCCTTCCACTTCGTCAAAGTTACAAATGTTACTTGGAAAAGTCAGTTGTTTTAAGACATATTCTTGATGTAGTATTCCTTCTACCTATTCTTAGAAAGTTTGGGTTAGTATTCTCTAAAGCTATTAGATGTGCGTAGCTTTCTGAATGGCATGGATAGAAAGCACTAGAAATTGGATTTTACCTGGTAATTGCTGCAGTTTCTCTTTTTAGTTATTTATTTTAAGAACAGTAATTAGGGACAGACAGATTCTTAAATGGTATGGTAGATAAAATAGAGCTTTTCAAAGAACACCTTATGCAACTGAAAAAGCTTTCTGTGCTTTGAGTACCTTGATGATGACATCTGTAGCCCTACTACAGTAAACAGTGCACTTTATTAGGTCTTACCAAAAGGAGAAAATACGAACTTTCTAAAATTGTGGCTTCTCTTTCTGATGTTTCAAAATTACTGTAGCATCTTTAGTATTTACCCTGGAATGTAAACACAACATACTATTTTTAATGTTTTAAGAGAAATACGAGATTTTATTCAATAAAAAATTTCCTTTATTTGCATTAAGCTACTAAACTGAAGTTGAATTTGCCATCCACATGTTGATTGGTAATTTCTTTTTCCTTTCCTCTTCACATATTCCTGTTTGCCTAATGATTTGTCTTTTTCCTTTGCTGCTTTTATTTTATTCTTATTTTTTGAAACGGTGGTGTCATGCATTTCCTCCTACAAATTTGCTGCTATGGTGGATTTCTGTTTCTTTTGGGAACAATTGGAGTTTGATGTGTTGCTTCTGAGAAAGGAATGTAATCTGTTAATGCCCTGGATTTCTGGAAGCATCAGTCCTTACATTGTTTGAGATAACTTTGGACAGACCGGAATTCCTCTCTGTGATGTTTGGTTCTCCTCAAGGAAATCTTCTGTAGTCCTGTGAATGACACGCTTCTTCACAGACAGGGGTCTCCCTCCTTACTTTGCTGAATGCTCCAGGTAGAGATGACCTCGTGTTATGTGTAATCTTTTTTAGGCTTGGACATATGTTCTCCTGACTTTTCCCACGGAATGCACACATGCTGTGCAAGAGGAATGAAGAGGAGCAAGTATCGTAGTCTTGCTTTTATTAGTTGTGTGTTTGCGGAGGACTTCTCTGTAGAGGTTTTGTTTGTTTGTTTTTAATATTAGAAAGGAGAAAGATATGTACAAAATAAACTTTCATTGTTTAGTCTTTCCATTCAAGAATCTAAACAATTTATGGTTAATACCCGAATGACTTGTTTTTTGGTTTATGGCTTTTTTTTTTTTAAGGGATGTGTAATTTGACTAGAGTGAAAATAATTCAGAGTTTGAGGATAGAACAGAAAATGTGTTTGCCTAAATGCATAGCTCCTTCCATAATGCACACATACAAGGTCTGTTTTGTTTTGTTTTGTTTTTATGGTGCTGAACCCCCCCCGTAAGGGAAGGCCTTTGCATGGAGTGGGGTGGTAAACTGATGATAGGATTAAAACAATCGCAGTATTTAAAAAAATACTACCTATGAGTATCCCTTGTATCTCTTATATTAAAGGTGTTTTGAATTTTGGGAGCTATTATGTATTTAAGACTGATGGGAAATATGTAATTTAGCTATGTGTTCTTGGGTTGTTCCTGATGCCAGTGTGTATGGTTTTCTGGAGTTACGGAGTTTCTTAAATTAGAGGCAGGTCTTCTTTTAGATGTTTATTGTAGGAGACACCACCAGGACACACTAAAGTTAGGCCAACAGGGTTATGGTCTTTCTTACTGTCCTCTGAGATAGTGAAGACTACCATGTCTGTCAGAAATCAGAAGCATAATCAGTGTGAGCAGCACATTTTCCCCAGGTCTTGGGGTCATGGTCTCCTTTTTGTCTCTTCCTTTTTTTTTTTTTTTTTTTTTTTTTTTTTACAGATTGGAATGCTGATGTTCCACTGTGTGCTCTCTTCTAATGCTTTTTCATTTGTTTAATTAGCAACTTGCAGTAAAATAGGGTCTTCAGCTTATGTGAACAAATTCTGTGCTGCCTTATTTTCTTCATGAACTTAATTTTTCTGAATGTGACTGTCAGACTAAAGTGTAAGGGTACTTTCCAACACTGGAAAAGTACTTCTAAATGAAGTCAAACATTACTTAGGATTCATGTTTGTTTGACATGCAAAAAATTTTACTCATTCAGTGCTGGGATTTAGTACGTCAGGTAATAAAAGAATGGAATTTATGGCAGGGAATTTTTCTTCATTCTGAAATGAAGAATGTAATGTGATCACGTTGCAGGGACAGGAATTCTGTGATTCCAGAGTCAATTCTGTTCCAGATATTCCTTGTTATGGCACCATTTAAACAATGAGTGTCACTTTAAAACTAACTGAAAGTCATATGCTTAGATGCCATCCTGAATGAAGATTCTGTGGAATTAGAGAATACAAAAGGAACCTGGAAAAACAAGATCTGAAGAGTATTGTAAAATAAGTAACTAAGCATAAGAAGAATTGTTACATGAATCTTGCAGTGAAATAGAATAGGAACTTCATTTATTTATTTATTTTCCCCAAATATCCATCAATGCTTCTCGTACGCTGCTTATCTTTAAAGGGGTTTATCAAAATATGTGAGAATCTGGTAGCTGCAATCATCAAACATAAAAACACGTCTGCCAGAATGCACTGAAGAAAATGCTCAAAAGCAATCTTGGATTTTAGGAGAAATTTTAGAAGGAAAGAGCACTGAAAAACACTTTGTCTGACCTTGTTTATTTTAAAAAGTATTTCTTGTACCTGTCAGTATGTGACTTCTGAAGATTCACCAGGGACTGGCACAAGAGACCACTGTTTAACAGCTCATGTGGGGGGTGGCGTGGCTGAGACTGCAGCATTTGTACCTTCCTCTCTAAGGCACTGCACTGCAGTACACATACTGAATATGATCTCAAATTCTGTTTTGGAATTGAACCGGACAGGCTGTTTGTAGTGAACGGGTTTTAGCTAGGACATGTAGTCCATTTCTTATTTGGGAATTACGTGTGAACATTTTATATATAAAATTTTTTTATTCCAAAATTGTTTGACAAACATTTTATACCATCATTAAAATGATATTGCTGGATAAAGTCAGTTGTCTAGTCTGTGTACTATCTTCTCCAGTGTTTTGCATCTGGAAGTTGTCTTTATTGGATGTGTGAGAAGGAGGCTGAGGAAGCTCTGTAGCAAATAGCTGGTCCGGCGGGGAAGTTTCTTGCTAGCCCTGTGAGTTGGTTGACTAATGTTCTGAGAGACAGAGAGCTGCTTTTCCGTTCAGTGTCTGAAGATGTTGTGATGCATGGTGCTCTTTAGCATCGTGAAGGCATGAGGAAAATCTATGGCAGGAACTTAAGCTGTGGACAGACTGTAAAGACAGAATTCCAGTTAATTTCTGACCCAAGATTTAGAATGGGCTGAAGAGCTGTGTCTGCCTCTCGCTTCTCTATTTGAATGCTATATTATTACAGACATATAAAAGGTAAATCATCTTTACAATATAGCTGTGTGGAAAGTGCACAGGGTGATTCTCATTCAGGAAAGTACACCAGTCTTTCTTGCGCAGGGATAGGGATGTGTTGAAGTATTTATCTGAATCAAGGTAAAAGATCGGAAACTGACTGTGTGGGGGAAATGCTGACAGTGGGCTGCATTCAGAAAGTACATGAATGAAACTGAAAATACAGAGATTTTTTTTTTTCCTTCTGTTTTTTATACTTATGGGTGCTTTGTGTTAAAACTCAGAGCTAGTTTTGGTTTGGTTTTCTGAATTACACCTAGGCTTTTGTTTAAATTTCCAAAATTGACTGAAAAAATAGACTGCGCTTTGTGTGGATGACAAAAAAGAAGTCAGAAACTGTGTATGTATTCCTATACTTCCTAATAAAACTTAAGTGATATAAATTTGTTTTCTTTGGTGTCATGGTTAAACTGTCAAATGAACATATTTTATCAGGGTGAATGAAAGAACTTTAACTTTCTCTTACTGTGGTTGTTACCATTTTAAACGTGATTGATGGAAGAAGTCAGCAATATATTTTCTATATTGTGGCTGAATATTTTTTTTTGGTTAATTTATGCACAAAAGGAGTAATACCTCTTTACTCATTAGCAAATACTTCCTTGCAAATGCTATACAGAACTCTCATAGAATGGAGTTCTGCTTAATTGTAAATATGTACCACACATTTACTGCTATATGTTAAGCGTCGATGACAATAGCTAAAATAAATACATTAGTCAAATGAAAAAAAAGTTCATTTTAGCAGCATTTTTAAAAAACTGTAATGGGTGTCATGGTCACTGCTGTGAAGTGCTGTTCAAGGTCTCAAGAGTGAAACTCTGGTCCCTATGAAGGTAGAACTCTTAATTTCAGTGTAACCAGGATTTCATATCCAGACTTTGTTTGCAGGCAAAAGGGCTAGAAATGTGTGCAAAATAGTTGTTCATGTGTGAATGTAGCTTTGTTTCTGAAAACTACTACAAAACTCCATGGGAAGATTCAGTCTTCTGGTTGGAATTGCTCCTAGCTCTGCTGTTTGGAGATTTTCTTTATGGCTTATGTGGTGAATCACTTCTGGGAAATTTAGCTCTGTGAATTTCTGGAGATGGCTGTCCCTTTCATGGTACTACTATACAGATAAAATGACAGCAATTTTCTGTTTGTATTTTATATTGGTGAGGAGCTTGCTCTTTTCTCAATCATCAACAAGAATTTTGCTGTTGATTGCAGGTGGACAGTTCCTGAAAGGAATAAATTCTCAAGACAAGTAATTTCTAAAGTTGAATTGGTAATGTTTTCCTGTTAACACCATTCTAGACTTCATCTCTGAACAAAAGTGGTCTCCTCTTTTGTGAGGAAAGTTCTATATCTCTAGAGTAGGAACTCGTTGGCATATAAAACTACCAGAAGCTGATTTCTGCCTTGATTGATCTACTTGGTTTGAATTTTTTCCTAGAGCATTGAGCCTAGGGAAGTAGAGGCAGAAGCCAACGAAGTACATTATCCGAGCACCCCGGTTTTCTGCTATTTTGTCCAAATTCATGCATATGCATTATGCAGATAGCTATTTCATTTGGTCTAACTTCCTTTGTTTGTACTTGCATTCATAACATGAATTCTTGGCTTAACGTTCTTCTGAAGTAGGAGGAAGAGGGTTTGATTTTCCTGAAGAACAAGAAATAAAAAAAAGAAAAAAAAAAAAACAAAAAAACCAAACCCAAACAACTAGTAAAATGACTGGGAAAGTAAAAGCCAGGGCAGACTTCTAGTCCTCAGTTCTTGTCAGTGCTTTTTCTCATTTAGATTAAGAAGCTTTAATAGACACTTTTATAAAATGTGGCAAATAAAACGATAAAAACTTGAGAGTAATGTATTTTCTCTTAATGAAAGCTGAAATATGAATCTTGTTACTTTGTCCTTCAGACAGCTCGAAAACACCCATTTTAAACCTGAACTGTGGTCAGGTGGAAGTGAGAACAGAGCACTTCAATTATTGGCACAGTTCTACCGTGGAATTTCTCCCAATAGCGAAGGATAGCCTGGCATAATTTTCTGCCTCTAGTCTGTAATCTGCTGAAGACTTATACTGTGTTTTTCAAGTGTATGGCACTTAAGCCATGTCTGGCTGTGTTGTCTCTACTACTCTGGGAATGGAAGATCTCTGGAAGAGGCTGCCTGTTGCCTGATGCATCTCTGTAAATGAGAAAGGGCATAAGGGAACTACTTTAGATAACAGTTTAAGCCTTTTAAAGGCAACCACAGCAATGCAGAGCTTACTGCAATATTTGTTCTCGTTGTAATGAATAGAGCAACCTAAGGGCAGCCAATGCCTGCAACATCGTCACGGAAAAGGTCACCCTGGCTTCCTAACGAAGACAAGCAGGAAGTCCCATGTGCTTTTACTGCAGTGTGGTTTTATACTGTGCTCCCATCTTAATAAATGTGAAATTCATTAACTAATAATGCATTCAACTACGGAGGAACTCTTGCTTTTCTCTGTCCTTTTTTACGTAACAATGGCGGTGTAACTTGTCAGGTGCAAATATGTTGCTACTTCTGGAGCCTGATGATGTATTACTCGGCTATAGATTTGAACAGATGTATGTTTGGGGCACGTACTGTAATTCAGTAGAAGCTAGGCTTAGCTTCTCAGAATTACGAAATAAAAACAAACTAGCATCTGTGTGCCTACTGTTTGGAAAGCGAAAGATATGACAGGTAAGGTGTCATAACGTAAGCTGTATTAACTTATTTGACAGTTGCAGTTTCTGGTTAAATGTAATGCTATAATGGTCAGTTTTACAGTAATATGAATGTTTATAGGAGCACTCAAACTAGCAGCTGCGTTAAATTTTAAATAAAAAGATAGGTTCGCTCTTTCAGTGTTGTGGCATAAATTAATGTTTATCGTAGTCGGGAATATCTTCCTTATAATTGCCATGTGCTTGAAGAAAATTGGACGTGTAATAGGTTACCTAGTAATGCAGTAGGCTTTCCAGAGGGACTTGTCAAAAGTTGACAAGGAAGGTATCATTCTGTAAGATGCATGGATCGGTTAATTTTTAACATGCAAAACATGTTAGTGCAGGATAGGTTTTTTATTTGATTTGGTTGTGTTCATATCCTGAACACTGTAGGACCACAGAGAAGGAGTAATGAAATCATTACGTTTTGTGAGGCAGCTTCCCAGAGGATTTCAGAATAGTTAGTGCTGTATAACAACATACTTCTGCTACTTGATTGTTTTTTACTTGACTGTGGGAAATAGTATCTGATGCGTATTAGGTGGCAGAAAATGCCAAATACTGGTACGTCCCGTCTCTCTACCTCTGTGAAAACTTCCCTGCAATCCTGCTGTGAAAACTGAGTGCACTGAATTTGAAGACTCTCCTTGCTTAAGTCCTTCTTCCAAAAGAATGATGGAAGGAAGCAACATAAAATTTGCATTATCTGTCTGCGAGGTTTCTTGGGGATTGCCAGACAGTGGAGTTGTATTAGTGGAATCAAGCCAGAAACAGCTGTCTCTTACAGCTATATTTTTCTTCTAAACCAGGGAAAGCTGGAAAAAATGACTACCTGGGCTTTGTGTGGGATTCATTCTTTGGTTTCATAAAAGGAAAAAGGGGAAGAGGAAAGCATCTTCCTTTGGTGACTATGCCATACAATTACACTTGGTGTAGGAGCATCTTCTATTTCTGTGATGGCCAAGTAGACTTCCTTATATAGGAATTTAGGTAGAGGAATGAAAGGAATTTGAAGAGTACTCAAAGGAAGCCTAGGTAATTGGATAGATCTGCTTAAGACCCAGTAAACTACTGGATAGATGGATTCATTCACTGATAACTGATCCTCAGAGTACATCAGGAATATAGCCATGCTGATAAACATTTGAAAATCGCCTATGGTGTGCTTATTGTCTAGATGCAAAGTGGAATAATTTAATGAGAACTGTCAGAGGCATGCTAAGCACAAACTAGATGATGAAATCTCTCTGTACAGAGACATGACCTTCATCCTGAAGCGGTCTTTGATAAACCATTTGGTTCTGATGGTGACAGCAGCCACCTAAATACCTGCGCAGATAGGTAAGAATCCTTTAGCCCTACAACAGTCATGAGAATGCTGTGTGGCTCTAACACTGAGGATTAGACTGAAAATAAGCATCAATCGTGTGACTTCATATTTTTTACTATTTTTTGCATGTTTATGAAGTAGATTTTGCAATGCATACAGTTATGTGCATTTATGCAGTCTTGTTGCAAGTACCAGGGAGATGAAATGCATATCCCCTTTTCCATGCAACAGAAAAGTAAAAAAAAAAAAAAAAAATCGCAATACGTAGTGCAGGGAAATACTCAGTAAGATGAATTGGGGTTGGAGAGAACCTTTCTTCTAGTGTTACAGGTAATTTAATAGCCCTCCATTGCTAAAGAGATGGATTAATCTTCTTTTAAAAGCTTGTATTAAATAAATGTGGGTTTAGGTTTTTTCCTGCCCCAGCTGACAATTATGGAAGGCAGACCGGTCTCATGATTCGATGTGTACCAGCAGACAGCTGAAGGAACCATAGTATTGCATTCATGCGGACGTGAAACAATTAATTCGTGAGAGCCATCATAGCAAGCGTGGCTGAAGAGATCTAACCTTTCTAATGAAGGAATTGATAGAGATCAAAGTCTGTGCAAATAATGAATGAATTTTCAGGGCCAAAAAATGTTAGATAACGTTGCTGAAGTGTGATTGCTGAGACGAAGAATCCATGAAGCAGTACCATCACAGGTCTAAACAGGATGCTGGAATAGTAAGCATAACTTGGGTAAGAGTTGTATTTATTAGTGAGTACCTAAGCCTGCCTCATTTCTTGTAATCTTAGAATTCTGTAGCAAGTCCTTTAGAAAAGCTTGTGAGCAAAAAAGCACTAGTCTGGTATTTGGTAATTGCAGGAGGGTGATAGCTACATTGGTAAATCAAGAAAACGTCTCAAATGCCATAGGTGTTCCATCACTGCTGACTGAATTTCTGTTGGGTAAGCTTGAGAATTAATGATTCATATACTAAGATGTTTTTGAGTAGATCTTATCATGATAGTCTGACTGCTTAGTCAGGTACGTCAGCCATTATTTACTCTTTAATCACTTTTAGTATGTCTAATATAGTGAATATGCATTTTTAAAGTTACTACTTTTGATACTGGTATTTTGATGGAAAAATAATCTCAAAGCTTGCAAGGAGAAAGGATTGCAAAACAAGTCATCAGTGAAGGCCTGATTTTTTTTTTTTTTGATTTTTTTTTTTTCCTGTACGCTATCTGCTGGTTCATTTGAAGTTGCTTTTCTTTGGACTTTCAAACTCTGAGTCCAAAACTTCTCATTTGATCCCTCACTCTTCCTTTTTCTTATGACAGCCACTGAGATCCCTGCCTTTTGGTATTGGGTTTTCTTGTTCTTCCTGGTTTAAAGTTTGACACAGCTTCAACCAAAGCCTGTGGCAGAGGCTTGCTGTTGTCTTTAGTTACGTATTTAAGCATTTGTTCAAAGTGGTGAAAGGCTGTTTTCCTGAAGGGGGCTCTTAAATTTTGTGTTTCTTTCTTTATTTTTTCTTTTTAATTTTTCTTTTGGTTTGACAAAAGGCAAGATCAACTTTTTTTTTCCTTTTTTCTTCTCTCAGAACATGAAAATAAGTGTATTAAAAATGTGACATCAAGTTTACGAAGTAGGAGAGAGATACCATGAGAAATTCAGTAATACGTGCTTCTCCGCATCGTTTGTATCAATGTTTGATTACTCTGCATTTTCTTTCTTCTTTTCCTTTGTATTCTTGACCTCTCGAAAGCTTCAGCTCATTGGGCTGAGGGACTTCAAAATCCTTAATTTCAAATGAACAGAATGCCATAGAATCATAGAATGGTTTAGGTTGGAAGGGACCTTAAAGACTGTCTAGTGCCAAACCCTTTGCCACGGACAGGGACACGTCCCCCTAGACCAGGTTGCTCAAAGCCCCATCCAGCCTGGCCTTGAACACCTCCAGGGATGGGGCATCTACAACTTCCTTGGGCAACCTATTCCAGTGTCTAATTTTTCATAGTGAAAAATTTCTTCCGAATATCTATTCTAAATCTGCCCTCTTCCAGTTTGAAGCCGTTACTCCTCATCCTATCTCTACATGCCCTTGTAACAAGTCTCTCTCCAGCCTTCTTGTAGGCACCCTTCAGATACTGGAAGGCTGCTATAAGGTCTCCCCGCAGTCTCCTCATCTCTTCTCCAGGCTGAACAACCTCAACTCTCTCAGCCTGTCTTCATAGGAGAGGTGCTCCAGCCCTCTGATCTTCATGGCCCTTTTCTGAACCCCCTCCAACAGGTCCATGTCCTCCTTGTGCTGAGGACTCTAAAGCTGGATGCAGTACTCCAGGTGGGGGCTCACGAGAGCAGAGTAGAGGGGCAGAATCACCTCCCTTGACCTGCTGGCCACGCGTCTTTTGATGCAGCCCAGGATGCAGTTGGCTTTCTGGCCTGCGAGCACACACTGCCGGCTCCTGTTGAGTTTTTCATCCACCAGCACCCCCAAGTCCTCTTCCTCAGGGCTGTTCTCAATCTAATCTCTGCCTGGCCTGTATTTGTCTAGAAAGGGAGAGGGATGGAATGTAGGAGGGAGGGATGTCAAATCTCATAGGTGGGCTTTGTCATCCTCTTGAGAGGCATAGCTTGTTGCCTGGCTTTTCTCCAAAATAAAATAGATGCTTTTGCGTAGAAAGTGTAATATAACTCTGAGTTTAGACACAGAAAGAAACACTTTCATTTTCCATGGAGTGGGAGGAGAAGAATGAGTAATTAGGTAGTGAGAATTAGCTTTTCATGTTCCTAAGGGTGAATGGGGATATCTTTTTCTAAGTGAAATGTGTGGATAAATTCAATAAAAACAGCATACCTGCATGTTTAAATACTGAAATATTTACATGTATTTATTGACTACAGCCAACTGAGAATGTAGGTCTTATTCTTATTTTCTTCTGATTTAGGAATTTTCATACCTGGTTTAATCTATTGAAAAATAAATGAATGTGGTTTAAAGGTTTATCAAGCTGCAATGTTGTCATATTTTATTGATAATGTTACAGTCATCACTTTATTCTGGTTATGTCCAAAGTAATGTATTTCTCTTTCTTATTTTGAGATTTCTGGTTGAATTCTAGCTTATAATTTGTATGTCAGCTGCAGTTGCAGCTGAAGTCTGAATTTCTTCTTTCCTTGTACTGCAAGTCTGTTAGTGAAGCAGAATTAGACACTTTCTGTTTTATCCCCATTTTTTATGCTGCTTTCTGTTCTACAGTTTATTTTTCACTTGACAGCTGTGAAGTTAAGAGCACAAGTGACAATATTTTTCCCTTCCAAACCAATTTGTTTCAGGGGTTGCCCATTTAGGCTTGGTAAATCACTTCTTTGCAGAAGTCCTGTACCTGGCTTAAGGGATTGTTTACTCTACCCCTCTGCACAGAGGTGTGTTCTGCTGACTGTGAGTAAAATGCTAGGTGAGAGTTACTGTATCGGTTTTCTGAAGCTGTAATCCTCTAAAGTAATCCAATTAATATAGTTTGTGAGAAATGCTCAACCTTCAGAACTTGATGGGGGAGATTTGTTTCCATGCATGGCATTTGCATTTCTCTTTACATAGAAAGGCCTTGCTGCACTTTTTGATGTACTAACAAAAAAAACCTAACATGGGTCAGAACGTACATTCAATGAAGGAATGAGTTTGATCGGGTAATAAACTGTGTAGGAGTGTGAATGCTAACAAAATGACTTCTTTTTTATATACCTTTGTGACTTCCAGTTGATGAGTGAGGTTTTTTATGATGATTTATGTCTGTTACAGAATTACAGTTTGACAATTGGAATCACTTCTAGAGCTTGGGACGCGCACTTTGTTGTAGTAAGTTCTTATTCAAAAGTTACGGTTTGGTATTAATGGTAGTACCCCAGTAATTCATTTTATCGGGAGGGGCAGAGAAACAAGGAGTTCTGTCAGTGAAATGGGTTTGTAGCCTTCTTGTGTACCTTTTTAAGAGTAATGAACTGAAGAAAATCCTTACATTACTTTCAAAATTTCTAGCTGGATCTCATGTTCCCTGCATGAGGAATAAATTGTTTTAATGAAAGTGAAACAGGCAGGTTGGTAGAACAGGTTGTTAAGGGTTATTTTATTAGCAAAAGGCTAGAAGAAAATATGGTACAAATATTTTTTTTTTTTTTTTCCTTTGGCCAGAAGCCTAAAACCAAATTCTGTATTACAAAAGCTGCTTCATGTAAAAACCTGGCTCTCTTACCTATTGCTTAAATTATACTGCGGTCAGAATGTAAATTAATTGACTTCAGTATAATATTGAGCAGAATAATCTAGTCTGCATCTGTTAAAGATTTTAGGAATTGATTTACTGGGCCATGACTGTGAGGGTCTCTATATGGCTATGTATGTTTTTTATAAGTCTGGTTCTCTTCTCACTGACGTTAATGTCAAACCTCTTCTAGATTTTAACCAGAGCTGAATCATGCACTGATAATATTGTGTGCTGTTGTATATAACGGCCCAAATGTGTTGAATGCGTATCCTTGTCTGCCATTTTAAGCACAATTAATAATTATCTTGCTTATGTACCAAAAGCATGTAACCTGGATTTTACACAGTTAGTTTAAAAATGTGCACACATTGCTAACAGTCCTTCAAAATATTTGCATCTAATTATTGGTAAACTGTTCCAACTTTGCTACATAGATGTACCATCTTGTCCAATTCAGCAAAGGTAATCTGTCTTATGTTCCTCTTTTCCGAGAAGAAAGCTAGATTTTTTCTTTTTCTACAAATCTCCCTGAAGTCCTTGTTAAGAAGCTAAATGTCATTCTTGCAGAGTAGCATTTGTATTTGTGTTATCAGTGTGCTTTTGCTGTGTCCAGCACAAATTTTATTATGTCAACCATGGAACCCAAAGTCTGCTCTAATTTCGATTTCAGATTACTTACACTGTTTAATTTACTTGGGATGTCATATATGCTGGGGGGGAGTACTGTTTTTTAGGTACTTGATACATACGAAACACTTATTTTTCCTGTTTATTTCTTTGACTCTGTGTCATGTTTTTCTTTATATCTTTTTTTAAAAAAATCTCTTGTCTTGGTCTGTATTATAAGATTGGGAGATCTCTCATGTCTGGAAGCTTATACTTTTAGGTGAGTGCAATTGCTTTTGTTTAGTTATTGAAGAAAGTTTCAGTTATACTTAAAGATAAGAAACTATCTTATTGCGAAATTTCTGAAACCTCTTAAGCTCTCCTGCGGTTTTATTTGCTGTCTGCAAGCTTAACTTAAGACTGTATTAGGAATAGTAACGCTTCATGGAACTGAGCTCTCGCCGTGTCGCGTTGCGCTTTCAGCCTCACACGTTAACTATGGCAATGGTGAAATAGCAAAAATTATTCACACTTTCAGGCTCATTGTAGAGGGCAGGTAAGTAGTAAAATCGGTCTGCTAGTTTTCTGAGTTCATCAGAATAATTTGCCTTGTACATGGCATGCGGCAGAATATATAATGAGAAAACATATAGGCATAGGAATATTCAGGTTTTTACTATCTACTCACGTTTTTCTACTCTGCCTAGTCTAGTACTTTAACTTCTGGCTTACAGTAAAGCTGAAAGGCTCACATGGAAAGCTCTTCAGCCAGCTTTTGGTTACACATGACTTGCATGGCAGTATCTGGCAACAGTCATT
>NW_009661370.1:120394-122711 GCF_000708025.1 Charadrius vociferus
CATACCAAACCTGTGCACCCTTGCATTTGTTTTATTCTACAGTAGTCATTGTTTTCCAGTTGTCTTGTTCAGAGCTTCTCTATTATCAGAAATGAGTTATTACAAAAGGTCTCATGACTATGTTTACTTAAAATGTTGTATAGCACTTGCTTTTTTTTTTTTTTTCCTTAAACACAGGAGTTAATTTGGATCAGAGTGAAGAAAGAAAATTAGCTATTGATACTTGCTTGAAAATATATGTTATTTGCTTTTCTTTTCTGTTTTTCTTGTTGCTGATTTGTGGTTGTTCTTGACCATGTAGGGATTTATGTATGGTGGTTTTTGTGTCTAAATTAACCCATATCTGGAATTGAAACAAATTTTCAAACTTTACATTCTTTCAGAAACGCATCTCTCTCTTTATGAATAGCTGGAGGGGTGAGCTCTAAATGGTAGTCTTTTGTCTTGAAGAAGATAATGTTGAGAAAAATGGAAGAATGTATAAACAACCTCTTGCCCTCTTTTAGAACTGACGTACTGGTATACAATATTTTGTTCTCTTGGTCCAACTCTTGCTGAAGTAGAGGTTAATATATTTTTTGATTTAGATTTAGTATTCTTTTAAAATGAAAGATATTGTCATATTAAAGATTTTATACCCTAAAGAGATAAAAGTGTTTTAAAAATCTTAAACTCATAGTTTTATGTTTAAAAAAAAAAAAATTATCATACTTTTTGCTTTGGCTATGGATAAAGGATTATTTTGAAATATTTTAATATTGTAATATTTATTATAAGCGAGTTGGAAACTGCTTTTACGTATTATTTAGTACTCCTGTTTTCGAAGAATCTTGTTACTTTTGGAGATTTTTTTTTGCAGTCAACCTTCTTTTTCATTCAGGGAAGCAGAAGCAGCAATACCTTTTCTTTGTCCTGTGAAATTCTGTTTGGTTTTCTCCCCCCCTCCCCACCCCACCCCCCAGTGTGGAAACCAAGCTCTAGTCTGTAATTTATTTTCCTCAGTAAGGAGGTACAGTATAGTAAAACCATAAATAGATACTTTTTTTTTTTTTTTAGACTGGACATTTGTTGCTGAAAGCTGTAGTAATGTTTGGGTTGGAGAACAGAAAAGAATGAATACTTCTGGTCTTGAAGGTGGCCCAAAAGACCTGTTTCTTCCAAGATGAGGGAAATGGTGTTGCAGAAGAGATTTCCATCACTTCACTCAATGTTGCAAGATAGGAAACGGACCAGAATTTACCTGCCCAGGTTTGGTGCTGACTTCCAGGAGAAATTCATCCCCCGTTGGCTTTTAATTGCACTAGCCACATATTTCTCAGGAATAAGAGAAACCTGGTCTGCAATGGATTGTGTTTCTCCCATCACACCCTCTGGTCTTTGGAAGGCAGTTCTCTCATTGTACTTAACAATTTCTTTGGCAGGTTCAGACAGAAACATGAACTTCTTACTTCAGTGCTAACAGAAGATTCTGAGTTCATGCCTCCTGGCGGCCAAGGACTATTTATTTTACTGGATGTGTAAAAGTTCAAATGAGAAACTGTGGTCAGTCAGTGACATTAGAACACACTGGGTTTAGATTGTGTAACTTCTGTTATTTCAATAGTATTCTTTTAATATCCTGTCTAGAGATGATAGCTAGCTCTCTTAGCTGTTGTTTCCATGTTATATTTTCAGATTCAGTCATTTCTTCCAAGGATTGGATTTTTACGTGCTGTATATCCAGCCAATGTTTAATAAGCAGTAGAGGCAAACAGAATACAAAAACTAGTGCATGGTGATTAGCCCAATGCTGCGGAATATTACTAATTACAGAGAGGAAGTCTTCGTAGCTGAAATGTGCACGAAGTCCATCATGATCTTTTGAAATTCAGGGATGTATCGCTTGAAAGTATCATTGTAATTGATGCATCACAGTGTGGTGTTCATGAACTGACTCTGGAGGTTGAGAGAAGCTGCTGTTACGAGATTTGGAGATGATGTGAGGGACAAACAGACTATTATTAAAGATTAGCTGATAGAAGTATCATTCCCACCTGACTAGTCAACAGGACGTATATGAAACTGTGGTACAGCTTCATGTGCAGAGCCCTCCTCTCCAGTATTGTTTTAAGTTGAAGACTTTTCTTACGGAGAAGGATTATTTTTAGATTGTGGGATTGTTTCTTGTTTCTTGTTTGTTTGTTTTGTTTTGGTTGGTGTGGTGTGTGTTTTTGGTTTTTTTTTTGGTTTTTTTTTTACCAGTATGTTAGATGATGAAGGTTGCTTAAGGGAACTATCAAACCACTGAGCCTCTTGAAAGGTTTTCATGTGTTTCCCC
>NW_009661370.1:122730-160865 GCF_000708025.1 Charadrius vociferus
CTTCAGACTTTGGGCATTAGAAATTCTGTGGTATTGTTCTGGTAGGTTTCAGTGCATTAGCTGCACAGCTCATCTGGCATGGTTTTGTTGGCAAACCAGGCGAAACAGAGGAGGTGAATCATTCAATTCTTTAGTCCTGGAGCTTGCAAGATGAAGAATGTAAAGGTAGTTTGGATTGTTTTTTTTTTTTTTTTTTTTTTTTTCCCCCTGGAAGAGAATTGTAAAACATGGGAAATGTAATGATTTATGAAGACATCTAACTATTTTACTTGAATATGGATTGATTTTTAAACAGCGGATATTCTGGTATTAATTTTTCTCTCTGGTTTAGCTTTTTCTTTGGATTGGGTGGAGGGAAACCTGTTGTGGGGGGGACAGGACTGCAAGATAGTGGAGTTCAGGCAACTAAAAAATTAAGTGCCACTTTGTTTAGCTACAGGGAGACTGTAAATATCAGTCATGGAACAAGTATTTTGGATTCAGGCTACTTGTTGCTTAAGGAATTTGGGATCCTTGAAATATTTAACCAGTTTAATTAACTGGTTAACTGATTAACTCTTGCCCCTCTATCCTGATATTCAGTGAAGAATCTCTGTAGAAAGCACCTCCATGAGTATTGGTGATTATGAGTGACGATAATGAGAGTCCTATCAATAAATATGTTTTTATTGCTAGGGAGACAGCATGGTCTAGTTTGACAGCACATTGGCTAAGAAGATGTGGCTTCTGATTAAAGGATGAACAATCAGAAAAGAGGAAGCTTGAGTACAATGTTGTTGAAAATAAAATGACCCTCAGACCCCTCTTAAGGTATAAAAAAACCCCTCCGCTAAACCAAAGACACATAATCACTGTATTTTCTGCTGCTAAAAATGGGTTTGTTAAAATGTGAATCAGTATGTGTATTCATACCCAGATTTCAATTTATAATTTGAAGATGAAGTTGCATTCCTCTCACTGTAAATTGTCTGGAGACTAATTGATCAAAAATATAAAGTCCAAATGAATTGTAGCCATCACTGTTTTCCTGCTGGTTTTGGCTGCTCCTGGGCACTGAGCAGGTGTTTTAAATGAACCAGGGTTTTCTTGGTGATTAATGCAGTGTGAATAGTTAAAATT
Source organism: Charadrius vociferus (assembly GCF_000708025.1). NCBI lineage: Eukaryota > Metazoa > Chordata > Aves > Charadriiformes > Charadriidae > Charadrius > Charadrius vociferus. The sequence goes on from NW_009661370.1 coordinate 123,850, forward strand.
ATTATTAACGAAATACTTGGCACTTTTTTGGATTTCTCACAGAATTATTGAGGTTGGAAGGGACCTCTTGAGATCATCTAGTCCATCTGTCTTTTGAACATCTCCACAGATGCAGAGTCTACAGCATCTCAAGGGAATTTATTCCAGTGTTTATCTACCTGGCAAGGTGCCGGGGGGGGGGGGGGGGGGGAGGGGGGACACGGGAGTGATTTCTTGAGTTCAACCTGTCTCACCTCAGGGCTTGTCAATCATTTTAGAACTTGGTCCAGGCAATGTAAACTCTCTGTGACAGCATGAACTAAACTATATACCATGACTGCAGGATTTTTCCATAATGAATAAAAGTACTCTTTTAGAAGAACTTCATAAAGAAAAGTTGTTCACATTCAGATTTAAAATGGTCTGTGATTAGACTACTCTTGTAGGATCTGAATTCAAATTCAGTCAGTCAAAGTCTCCTTATTCCAACTCTGGACATTGGCAGTGAATTATAAGACCTGTTGACGCATGCTTTTTTTTCTTTTCCAGAAACAACATGAGAAAGAAATACAAGAATTTATTTCTCATTAGGAGTTACCTTCAAACTTCTTTGGGAATTCTAATGTTAAAAGGATACTTTTTTCATTACTGGCTGTTGGTTTTGTTTTTTTTTCCCACTAGCCTGGTTGTGCTCATTGTTCATAGAGAATATAAAGCTGTATTAGACTCTTTTAAATTTAAAGAAAATAATTTTTTATATAGCAGTTAGGTACTGTTGTTAAATCACTTCAGAGGAGAGTTCAATGCAAGGGGAAAAACATTATGTGAAAGATCATTTAGATTGTATATCATGTAAAATCATTTATTAATATCAGAGTGATTAAAAAGCATAATTAATATGATGGCCACAATGGACAAAAAGAGGAATTTCTGCAAATCTCTGTAAATAAGAACATATAAAACTTGAAATGTTAAAGTCAGCTTTGATTTGAGAGAAAAAAAATGTTAAAGATCTTTTTGCAAAGAAATATTTGGAGTCTTTAGATAGTTGCACGAAAATATTGCATGACTTTGCATTTGCAAAGCTGAATTCTTCTCTGCTGTGTGAATGGTGTAAGTCCAGCTCATGAGCTATCACAATTTTTTAACATGTAGACAGGAAAGTTTTACAGTTTGGTCTCTAAACTGAAGCTATTCTTTAGTCAGTGTTTCCTGATTAAGGGCGGGGTCCCTAAACTGTCAGTCAAGTTATAACAAATCTGTTTGTATTTGGCACTGTTTCAGTGCTAGACATGATACTAAGATGTTAACATCTTGATAAAATGTATTAAAGTTGCTTATGAGGTGCTGCGTTGGTGACAGCAACCAAGAGGTAATGATGTGATGTGCAGGTATAGGTAACCTCCCTGTGGTTTAACCCAAGTTTTACTTAGTTTTGCTTGAAGTGTAGTTTCTTTACGCGCTTAAAATGGCACACACTGCCTGTGATTTCTCCACCTTCATGTCTCTGTTCTGTGAGAGGCATCCATAATGGGAGCTCTTAAAAAGTCATGCTAGGGATAGTTACACAGTAAAGACTTGTATTTTTCATCTAGCAATAGATGCTGCAGTATTTAAGTGACTGACAAAAAGAAACTGTTGATGACTGGTGCTGGCAGAAAACACTAATTTTGATTTGAGGTTTATCTCACTAAAAGAGCTGTTGCTTTGTTAGACTCTTGACTGCTTGTGCGTGTGTGTGTGTTAGTGTGTGTGTGCATGTGTACAAGTATGGATGAAAGTACATGAATGTTTTTTCTTAGCATTTTCCTGTGTTTAATGTCCATAGTAATCTATTGAAATAATTTAAACTATTGTCAGAGGTCCCAGTCTGTAGTGAAGGATCTGTCCTGTGTATAGACTGGTAGTTCTTGTCATCCTTTAGTTTGATTAGAGATAATATTTACATGGAAGATTGTATTTGCCATACATATCATTTGTATTTTAATTCTGAAACACTTGTATTTACCTCTTACTTTCTTAACCTATGGGTTTGAAATAGCATAAGGTGCCTTAGATTAGTAATGAAAGTATAACTGAAGGAAAAGAATTTTAGAACAGAATTTGAAGAAAGAGAGCCAATTACTATGTCTTTCTTGAAGAACTGGGTATGATATTCTAGGTAGGTCTGAGGAGAGGAGACGAATGGGTATCTTTGGTAGTGAGACAAAACCTGAGGAGCTACAGCATGTATTCAGTTATCAGAGGAGACATCACAGCATTTGGCCACAAGAGGAAACAAGGGACGAAAATAATTATCATTATCAATTGTATTACATAGTGCCCGAAGGGCTCAGCTGAGACGAGGGTGCTACTCTGCCGCTGTACAAAAGCGCAGTGAGTCACGGTTCCTGCCTGAAAGAGTGTAGACTCCACATAGGCAAGATGGAGAACACTGAGATGAGATGAAGGGACAGGGAAATGAAGTGGTGTGCCCAGGGACATGGAGGATGTCTTGGGGTCCGTTCTGGGCTCCTCTGGACACTTGATGACTTAGAATACAGAGACTTGGAGAGCTGTGCCATTGAAGATGAGAACATATAATATGGACATTATGTGGGAGGATACTGGAAGTCGCTGCATAGATTCAAGGCCTAATGGACAGAAAACTGGACAAAAAAAGGTGACTTTGCAACTTATTTGATGGTTGTTATCAGAAATATGTGAAGAAGTCTCTGTACAAAATGTGTAATACTGCTAATAATAGCATAGTTGGAAAAAAAAATTGCATCTTTTGAATTGGAAGTGGTAAACTCTGGTTGCCTGGTTGATTTGAAATAGTGCCTGGTCTGTACAGGTAATATTTAATTTAAAGTATTATACATTATGGTTTCTGTGTTCAGGGCATATCAGAATAAAAGGACTGGGAAGAAGTTCTTTTTGAGAAGCCATTCTTAAAGGAAATAGTGGCAGGGGGGACAGAACAATTCTTCTGAGTAACTGTATAGCCAAGTAATAACTGTAAAACGTACATACTGAAGACTTAAAAGTGCTGAGTTGTCTTCTACTGAACTGTGCGGGAGCATACAGATGCTCACATAAAATAATATTTGAGTAGAATGTTTTGTTAAAAGTGAACAGAAACAGCAATGAATTTGTCCATTGAACTGTCCCGAGTTTCAAGTGTTAATGGGTAAGTTATAAGTCTGCTCCAGCCATGTATTGCAAAACCTGAAGAGAAGTTTGGCATCTGTATAATCTTTATGGATGTATGTGCCATACACCATGTGTTTTGATTCCAAATGGTACTCAATGTCAGTTAGAAGAAGGAAGCTAGGCTAATAACATGCGTGGGGTTTTTTGAGGTTTTCTTTGGTCTCCTCCGATTAAAGTAGTGCTTTGCCTAAGTTAGACTTTCCTGCAGTGCCTAAAAAGAAGCTGGGATTAGAAATGAATGAATATAGGAATTCTCAGAGAATGTTTCCAAGGAGATGCAAGTTGGCTTTGGAGGTAATTTTTGACTTTTGTGTCTTTCTTCTGTGCACCTACAAAATATGTTTTGTTTCACGTAGGTTGATTTGTGTCCAGTTCTAGGCTCCCCAGTTCAAGAAAGACAGGGAACTGCTGGAGAGGGTCCAGCAAAGGGCAACGAAGATGATTAGGGGACTGGAGCACCTTTCTTATGAGGAAAGGCTGAGGGAATTGGGTCTCTTTAGTCTAGAGAAAAGAAGATTGAGGGGGGATCTTATTAATACATACAAATACTTAATGGGAGGATGCCAGGGGGATGGGAGTAGTCTTTTTTCAGTGGCGCCCAGTGATAGGACGAGGGGTAATGGGCATAAACTTGAACATAGGAAGTTCCATCTTAACATGAGAAGGAACTTCTTTACTTTGAGGGTAATGGAGCACTGGAACAGGCTGCCCAGAGAGGTGGTGGAGTCTCCCACTCTGGAGACATTCAAAACCCACCTGGACGCTGTCCTGTGTAACGTGCTGTAGGTGACCCTGCTCTGGCAGGGGGGTTGGACTAGATGATCTCCAGAGGTCCCTTCCAACCCTAACAATTCTGTGAATTCTGTGAAGGCTTATTCTGGTAATCTTGACCAGTGCTTCTTTGTGTAACTGTTCCATCTATTGTGATTGGTAAAGCATGAAAAAGGAGGGCATTCTCTGTAGAACTTGGTCTGTGTAATTTTATTTTGTCATTCTGCATTGCATATGTACTAATATCATAGGTGGTCAGTCTGGCTTTTATTTGTGTTTACAAATGGGCTTATTTAAATGTTATTTCTTTGCAGCTGTATTATGTAAATACAAGATACCTTCTGGATGACGAGCACACTGTAATTTTCTATGACAGAGTATGACCATCCTTAGTCCAGAAGAGGTATGCAACGAGAAAGAAGGATCCTTAATGCTAGCATAATTTAAACTCTTAATTTGCACTCTGAAATCCTAAATTGTAGTTTGCTATTGGATTCCTTCCCTGAACATTGGTATATTATTATTATTGTAGGAAACTTTGGATGAAATATTTCAAGTGAGGGTAATTAATTCTTACAATCTGTTTATTCTGTTAAAAATGTCTATTTTGTGGGAAGAGTGAGAATTCAGTTTGATTTTTTTTTTTTGTTGTTTGTTACATATTGTGATTTGTTTGTACAGGCGAAAATAATGAAAGAGCAATGAATTAATAAGACTTTACAGGTGTAGGGGTTTTTTTTTGTTTTGTGTTCTGGTAAAGCAGTGGATTTGTAGTTGGAAACTTGAGTAAGAAAAACATTTGATGGTTTAAGACAGTGGCTTTTTTTTTTCTTTGTGGAATCTACCTTTAGTAAGCTTTGCATAGGTCAAGATTTTCTGGTTTTGTTTCAGTACCGTGAAACTATACTTTTCTAGCTATAGCTTCTGTGTTTCTTTTCCTAGTCAAGTTAGTACACAGATGTCTTGTCAAGGTACTACTAGGTTGGAAGAAGAATGAAAGATGATTTTATGGTTGTGGTTAAGTCCCAGTGCACACATTTTCCCTGGATTTAATGACTCACCTGAAATTTGAATGGAGATCTGTACTGGCGAATAAAAAAGGCAAACAGAAGCAAAGATACGCAACCTGTAATACACAGTTTCTAAAATGAGCAGAAATACCATACGAAGACGGAATCTGAAGATTTAAGCAAAACAGGGATGTCACTCAGCATGAAGTACCAACTGTTTTCAGCTTATTTAGTATGCAAGAGCATACTTACAGATGACTCACACTTAAAATGCCTTACATAAGATTGCCCAAGTATTTAGTTCACTTCAGCTGATGGAAAGACACTGTAAAAATAGTAATAAAAACTGTATCCAGTTGCTCTTACTGGTTTACAGAGTTTTTAGATTTTTTTGTTGTTGTTTTGTTTTTTGGTCAGGCCCCATATTACATTCATGGATATATGCTCCCCCCCAGCCTTCAAATATGCAAATAATACCTTAAAAGGACTAGTTAAAAGAAATTATGCAGGACTGCACTTTGAGTTTATTATTTAATGTCAGAGGTTTACCTTACTCACGAAATACAAATTACAGGCTAAAGCAGTGCTTGCTGTCTCAAAAGAAAGGCTATTCTAAGACTTCAACTCTTGCTAACATAGTGTGTTTTAAAAATCTGTATATCTTCTACTGTATTCTGCATCAGTGCTCCCAATGAACTAGGTTGGACTGCTTTTATCCTTAATTGAAGTGCTTTTATGTGTTGTATTTATTTATTTACTATAGATTACATAAGAACATAAAAATAACTGAAGGGATAACTGAAGACCAAGGGGTCTATTTAGCTCGGTATTGTATCTCCAGTAGTGGTTGATAACAGCAAGAGAAGAGGACAAGAATATACTTTCTCTGTCTCTGCTGTGTGCTGTCAGGCTGTAGTGTTTTGTGACTTGGGGGAATTAGACTCAGGCCTGGTGATGCTGAATTTAGTATCAAATTGAGTTCTGCAGCTAAAGTTGTGTTGCATGGGAAAGTGTCACTTTCTGTTTGTTTTGAAGCTGCTGTGTGCAACTTCTTATTGCTGATCCCTAGTTTTAGTGCTGGAAAGGGCAGTGAATCATAACTGAAAATGTTACTGCATGAATTTGCAACTATTGTAGTACTTTTTATTTTCTAGGCTTATGCAAAAGGTTCCATATATATAAAAAAGAAAGTGTTTTTGATTAAAAAATATTTTTTTTTTAAATCCGTTAACCAGTTTTACAACAGAGGCCACTTTTTTTTTTTTGGGGGGGAACCCAAAAAAAACCCCAAACAGTTTTTGAGAAGTAAATGAGGTTCTTTGTGTGTGTTCTACAATTTCACATTCCCCATCCCCATTTCCCTTTTTGTGGTTCTTAATTTGAACTATTGTGGAAGGATTTGCAATTGCAGATTTCCTGACTTTTATAATCATGGGTCTAAACTGTTACAGCTGCATGTATCCTGTGTTCTGGAGGCTTCCTGACCCTTGGTTGCAGCAGCCTAATTGTCTCTAGTTGTGGCGACTGGGGAAGGCATTCAGGGAATTAGAAATATTGTCAAACATGCTTATCATTTGCCCCAGAAGGTAATCATGGCTACTTGCTTATTGTGTCTTTGTCACTATGTTGAAGTCTCTTTTTCCTCATGGGTGCACTGCTACAGAGTTTTGTCTCTACATCCTGACTGGGTTTGTGTGGCTGGGCTCAGAGCTGGGAATCCCACAGGAGCATTGCTGGGGGGTGCACAGAGAGGGTCAGGGTGGTCCTGCCCAGTTGGCTGCTGCTGCCTGGGCAGAGAATTCTGTGGTCATGGGATGCACTGGACCCTTCTCATCTGGAGGGAGCTGACGGGGTGAGGGGCAGCGTGCCTTAAGGAAAGTGATATGGACTAAGCACCGATGTGTATTGTTGGGCCTCTATTTTCTGACCCTCTCCTTTAACCCTTCTTAACATTTGCATAACATTTGAGAGTGATATTTGATTGAGTTGTAGCTGAAAAAACTTGGAGTTGTGGTGTGCGGCTCTTTTTGGCAGGACAGCCTAAGAAGTCAACAGCAACTGTGATCAGATAATCAGGGGTAACACTGTAGCTTGACAGACCTACAAGGTGTGACCTTCCAGGGTTGCACAGGCTGCCTATTTTCCTGTGCGGAAGAGATCCATCCCCTGGCACACCTGTATTGTGGGGACAAGAGGAGATAGAGATCTGCATGTGGTAACAGGATCATGATCTCATTGCAATTACTGAGACGTGGTGGGATGGCTCACATGACTGGAACACTGTCATGGAGGGCTATGCTCTCTTTAGGAAGGCTAGGCCAGTGAGGCAAAGTGGTGGAGTCGCTCTTCATGTGAGAGCAACTGGAATGTATTGAGCTCTCCCTGAGGGCAGACAAAGAGCAAGTTGAGAGCTTGTGGGTAAGGATCAAGGGGCAGGGTAATATGAGAGACACGGTTGTGGGTGTCTGTTACAGGCCACCTGATCAGGATGGGGTAGTTGATGAGGCCTTCTACAGACAGGTGAGAATCGCCTCACAATCACAGGCCTTGATTCTCATGGGGGACTTCAACTACCCTGGTACCTGCTGGAAAGGCCACACAGCTGGGCATGTACAGTCCAGGAGGTTCCTCCAGTGCATTGATGACAACTTTTTGACTCAGGTGGTGGAGGAGCCTACAAGGAGAGGTGCTTTACTGGACCTGATACTCACAAACAAAGAGGGACTGGTGGAGGATGTTAAGGGTGGGGGCAGACTGGGCTGCAGCGATCATGAGAAGATAGAGTTCAGGATTAAGTGCAGTATGCACAAAATGACAAGTAGGGTTGAAACCTTAAACTTCAGGAGGGTGAACTTTGATCACTTCAAGGAATTGCTTGACAGTTTCCATGAGAGGGGGCTCTAGAGGGTAAGGGAGCTCAAGAGAGCTGGCTGCTATTTAAGCATCACTTCTTCCAAGTCTAGGATAGGTGCATCCCAAAGAGCAAGAAATCAGGCAAGGAAAGAAGGAGACCTGCATGGCTGAGCAGGGACCTTCTAAAAAAGCTCATGTGGAAGGGCGTTTACAATAGGGGGAAGAAGGGGCTGATCACTTGGGATGAGTATAAGAATGCAGGGAGGAAACAAGGAAAGCCAGGGCAGCCTTGGAATTGAACCTGGCGAGGGATGTCAAGGCCAACGGGAAGGGTTTCTTTAAGTATATAGGAGACAAAAGGAAAGCTAGGGAAAATGTGGGCCCGAGGCGGAGTTGCTAAATGCCTTCTTTGCTTCTGTCTTCACTGTTCGGGCCAGTCCTTGTGAGACCCCGACTTTGCAGGTAACAGAGAAAGTCTGGGGGAAACAAGACTATCCCTTGGTTGACAAGGAGCACGTTAAAGATCAGTTAGATAAATTGGATATACATAAATCCATGGGGCCTGATGGGATGCACCCTCGTGTGCTGAGGGAGCTGGGGGAAGTCATTGCTGGGCCTCTCTCCATTATCTTTGAAAGGTCCTGGAGGACAGGTGAGGTGCCTGAGGACTGGAGGATAGCCAATGTCACTCCAGTCTTCAAAAAGGGCAGGAAGGATGACCCGGGAAACTACAGGCCGGTCAGCCTCACCTCCATCCCTGGGAAGATGATGGAGCAGCTTGTTCTGGGAGTCATCTCAAAGCACCTGGATGAAAAGAAGATTATCAGAAGTAGTCAACATGGATTCACCAAGGGGAAGTCATGTCTGACTAATCTGATAGCCTTCTATGACAAAGTAACTAGATGGGTGGATGAGGGGAGGGCAGTGGATGTTGTCTACCTTGACTTTGGCAAGGCTTTCGACACTGTCTCCCACATCATCCTCACAGGAAAGCTTAGGAAGTGTGGCTTAGATGAATGGACAGTGAGGTGGATTGAGAACTGGCTTACAGATAGAGCTCAGAGGGTTGTGGTTAGTGGTGCAGAGTCTAGTTGGAGGTTAGTAACAAGTGGTGTCCCTCAGGGGTCAGTACTGGGCCCAGTTTTGTTCAACATATTCATCAATGATCTGGATGAAGGGATAGAGTGTACCATCAGCAAGTTTGCTGATGACACAGAACTGGGAGGAGTGGCTGACACGCCGGAAGGCTGTACACCTTACAGCGTGATCTGGACAGGCTGGAGAGTTGAGCAGAGAGGAACCTTATGAAGTTCAGCAAGGGCAAGTGTAGGGTACTGCATCTGGGGAGGAATTACTCCGTGCATCAGTACGGGTTGGGGGCTGACCTGCTGGAGAGCAGCTGTGTGGAAAGGGACTTGGGAGTCCTGGTGGACAACAGGATGACCATGAGCCAGCAATGTGCCCTGGCGGCCAAGAAGGCGAATGGCATCCTGGGGTGCATCAAGAAGAGTGTGCCCAGCAGGTCAAGGGAGGTCATCCTTCCCCTCTACTCTGCCCTGGTGAGACCACATCTGGAGTAGTGTGTCCAGTTCTGGGCTCCCCAGTTCAAGAAGGACAGGGAACTGCTGGAGAGGGTCCAGCAAAGGGCTACTAAGATGATTAGGGGATTGGAGCACCTCTCTGATGAGGAAAGGCTGAGGGACTTGGGTCTTTTTAGTCTAGAGAAAAGAAGACTGAGGGGGGATCTTATTAATGCTTATAAATCCCTAAAGGGAGGGTGCCAGGGGGATGGGAACAGTCTTTTTTCAGTGGTGCCCAGTGATAGGACAAGAGGCACAAACTTGAGCATAGGAAGTTCCGTCTTAACATGAGGTACTTCTTTCCTTTGAGGGTGGCAGAGCACTGGAAGAGGCTGCCCAGAGAGGTAGTGGAGTCTCCCACTCTGGAGACACTCAAAACCTGCCTGGATGCTGTCCTGTGTAACCTGCTGTAGATGACCCCGCTTGGGCAGGGGGGTTGGACTAGATGATCTCTAGAGGTCCCTTCCAACCCTGACCATTCTCTGATTCTTTGTGACCGGTAGGGTAAGAAGTGATTCAAACCTCCTCCTTCATGCACGTGTAGGTGAGCAGAGCAAATAGGGAACAGGCGATGGGTTGTGCAGTGCTGTGAGGAACAGGCAGGCTGTGGCTAAGTGGTCACCCTTTAATACAGGGTGGAGGAAAATCTTACAGTCGAAATGTTTTATTGGAAAGGCGATAAAATCTCTTATGCATCCTCTCTAGATTTGTTTTGCAGTAATGATGCTTAGCAATTACAAGTGTCTTGTCTTTGAGTGCTGGAAAGTGTTAACATGTAAGTGCCAGTGTTCAAACAGTAAATCTTAGAGCTAGAATTTTTTTTTTTTTATTCCAGTAGTTGCAATTTGTTTTGGTTTTTTTTTTTTTTAAAAAAAAAAAGCAGTATGGGTATTTTAAATTTGATTCTTGTTGTAAAGAATAAGTTGCACTGTAAAGGGTTTTTTTTCCTCTATGAAAGGCTACTGAGTTGATTAGTATTAAAAGTGGGCTGTTGTCTTGAATTTGACAATAGTAAGAAATAAGAATTCCATTAAAACTAAAAATTAATAGCTGTTGCTGCTCCATATGCTTAAAATTAATTATAATAAGCTAACTGCCTCCCAGATAAACATTCAAATGCAGGCTCTTCTTGGAGCTCCCAGTCTGAGGTTAGAAAGACAATGAGATGAAGGGAATTACCTCAGGCAGCAAAGAAACCAGTGTTGCACCTGCTATTGCTCATTTTCCAACCAGGCAGCAGACGTGGTTTGTAACACCCCCTGTGAAGAATTAGGGAAGAGAGAAAACAACAGCTGCTTTGGTTGGTAGCTGTGCACTGCACACGACAGTGGCTATAAAGTATGAGGATGTACTGTGTGGTAACCAAGTGGTGAGCATCTCTGGGCTTTTGACGTTCCGAAATAGAGGTCACTAATTTCCACCTTTCAGTGATGGCACTTAATGCTTGGAGATCCTGAGGGAGAGAATTAAAAAATGCAAGATTGGCTACAAATACTGTTAATTTCAGGAGGAAAATTTATAAGCTTTTAGGTTTCCTTTTAGTTGTGATTGAAAGAAAGGGATGTTTTTAAAGTTTGGTAATAGACCCTTTTTCTTATATAAGATTCAAGATAAAAATTCTTCAGAGCACCTCCATTCCATTTTTAAAAGCAGTATATATTGAAAGGAACATAATATTTCATTGAAATTTAGGGGCAAGGAAAAGCATACATTATTTTTAATTATTAAAATATAAGTATGTGAGCAGAAAAGTCTTCAACTTTGGCCCCGAGGGCGATATTGTCACTTTGAGCTTTTGGGTTTTTAAAAGAAAAAATAATTAAAAAATAATTAAATACTTCTTCCTGCCTAGACAGCAAAATGGAGAATTATCATTATCTTTGTTATTATTATATGTGGAAGTTCACACTACAAATAGATGAAATAGTAACATTTACACACAGGTGAGCGAGAGTCCCCCACTTCTTCTACTTTTCTTTTTTTTTTTTCTTTTTTTTGTTTTTGCCACCAGGCTGTGTATTTGTTTTAAATGGGATACATGTGTCCCTAAGGGATTGTGAGTACTCCCCTACCCCCTGCTAGATGTACTTCTCACATCCTTAGGCTAATAGGGAGAATGACGCATCTACGTTACTGCTCCATTTAAACAATAACTGTTGATAAGAAATAAATACAACATTCCCAAATGGTGTCTGCAGTATTTAAAGGTTTGGCAAGTTTTCAAGAGGATAGGCATGAATTCAACACTAAATTGCTGCTGCTTCTGTGGAAAATAATGAGCTGTGTCATTTGATCAGGGAGAAACTGACTATCAAGCAGGGGTGATTTTGAGGAAGTAGCTTTTAATAATAAAGAAAAATACCATTTCTCATGTGAAATCGTCCCTATAGCTTGTTTGTAAAGTAAATAATGTAGTTCGCGTAGTACGGGGAACCTATAGAAATGTGGGTTGTAACAAACTCACTGTCTGTTTCCCTCGAAATCCTCATTAGTTGTTTTTCTGCTCTTTGCTGCCGCTCGTATTCTTTGCCCACCAGTTTGTCTTGTGGAAACACCTCCCTGTATTCCCTTGCAGTGCCTTTTGCATAAGAAGCGGAAAAACAACCTTCCGATTAGGTTCACTAGTGCCTTTATTTTTTTTTTTTTTTGTCTTTCCTCTGTGAAGAAGCCATGGAGTATTGATTGCATTGTCCGTATTGGACTGATGTAGGTCAGTTGCTACTCTGTACAAAATTACAGTTTTTAATGATCTGTTTTTCTGGTTTGATCAGGCTTGTACTATTCAGCACAGTTCAGGAGGTTTACTTTATACGAGCACAAGATAATAGCTCGGGCAGATTTTGACATACTACTCTGAACTGAGCTAAGTATCTCCAGATTGCTCAACCAGAAGCCTGTGAGACTTTCAATTTGTACCTTTGACGGAAGCAGTTTTGCACTGAGAAGGCTTTTGCTGTGGTATCTGCTCTGTGATGAAGATATTCTGAGAACTGCCTGATCGTTAAGGCTCTCACTGATTTTTACTGGCAGCTGTACCTACAATGCTTTTTTTAAAGTCAAATCCTGAATATGTAAGAGCTGTCTAAAAGTGGTGATGGTAGACACAGTTTGCCATTTCTGCACTCCCTAAACTGCACATATTGTCTCTTGACATGAGCATTTCCTGTCTTACTCTTCACTCTTTCTGAAAGTGCCGTAGCACCAGTCTTTGAACTGAGGCACATCACAGATTTAGCCATGGTTGCTGAGACTCAAAGAGCACACTGCTGCTCTTTGGTCTCGTTTCCGATGTTACCACAATTCAAAGTTCTCTCCAGTAATTCCACTCTTCCATGAGACATTGTCTTGTGTGTCTAATGTCGAATATCCGGTGACTACACCAAGCCCACTAAGGTACAGTTAAGGTAGGTCATGTCTCATTGAAAGCAAAGCCAAAACCCCTAAGCAGCTAATATTTTGTTATGAATTAGTAATTTCCTTTGACAATATATTGCTGTGGCTATTTACCCTCACAGTTAAACCCCATGCTTTCTTTTCCTATGACTTTTTCCCTAAGTTGTCCTCTAGTGATGTCAAATTACCAAAAGATAAATTTAAAATGCATTTGTAACCTACAACAGTATAAAAGCTTGCAATCCTTCTGTGAGATGGGACCACAGTCTAGTTCATACCGTTCTCAGGTTTAATTTCGTGTCTGTGTGTGGGTGATTTTTGGTATGCGGTGGCTTCACCATAATTCACATTTAAATAGACACAGTCATCTCCCATATCCTTTATTGTATGTGTATCTCAGCTGCTTTCCATCAATATTTTCTACCTCAGGATTTTGTTGTAGTGGTAGTTTCTCCTTTATAACCGTCTCTGGTTTTGATCTAGTTATAAATCATGGTTTTGATTTGGGGCATATTTTTTTTTTTTTTCTGTAACTTCTTCTATTGTGTCAACTAACTTTGCAGTTTCCTCAGATAATTCAGTAATGATTTATTTCTGATTTTATTGCGCTTTTTATTTTTTTTCCTCAAATAAGGATTACTTGTATTTTTAATTTGATTTAGATGTTTAATTACTGACAAGTGATTAAATACTAAATCCATTTCAACTTGTAGTCAGTGGGAATACTCTTGAGTTTCTTTTTTTTTTCTGGTTTACATCTCTCAAGTTGTTTACATTTTCTGTTTACCTGGAATGAATAAGTTATTGTTTATGCATTCCAGAAGAAAATCCAGTATGTGCTTTTTATCTTAATATGAACTTTCCAGTGTAGAGTGTATATTTTTGTAGGTGTCTGAATGTTTAAACACAGCAGCTTGGGTTATGTAGCATAATAAAAAAAAAAAAAGAAACTGTAGATTTTTTTGAAGTATTATTTTTAGTTGTGTGACTAAATGGATTTTATTTTGTTCACATGATTTTGCAGTGTACTGGGACAAACAAGTCAAAAGGTACCTGTCCTACAAATCGACCGTAGAAGCCTGTGGTATTGATCTTGATTTTTAGTATCACAAGCAAGCTTGAATGCAGTCTGGTTATTACGTGATGTGCAGAGTGACCCCCAGCAGTGCATGTTAATGGAGAAGACACAGAAGAAGAGTGGAAACCAGTTCAGTTTTCAATTTTTAGGGGAGCAAATAAAGTGAGTGTGCTTATCAGAGTCTGTCTTGCACTGGATATTTGGACCATTATTAAATCTTAAGACTTTTCTTCCATGAATGATTCCATAAATTCATTTACACTGGAGGTTTGCCTCCTGCTGTTGCTTACATAATGGTGATCTCGCATAGTTCATCTCAGTGTGAAGGTACCTGGAATGCATGAGTAGTTCTTGCTTGTGTCAGTTGAGAGGAAAAATATATAGTGTATATTGGGGTGGGGTGAAAATGCAATCTTTCTTTATGGGCCAACTTAAAATAAAGTGCCTGCATATGCACATGTGAAATTGTCATGATTTAAAATATGCACATCGATACAGTCTTTGGGTTTTCATTGGTCAGTTAAGCTAAGCTAGGGCTTGAGAGGTGGGTTGAAAGGCAATGTAAAGGCATCTCTTTCCAGAAACTGAACCCTTTGCTGTGGTCATCTTCGTCACTCTACTGTGCTTGGTTTATCCTTAATTTTTCAATTTCTTTCATGTGTTTCCAGGACACACAGTGGAGCTTGAGAGCATAGAGCCAACAGTATTCTATAGTTGCAGACAGTACCAATAGTGCAGTGATTTATGCTTTGTAAAACCCTACAAAAGACAGATACAATTAGAGGAATTCTTAGTCTGTTAGTTATGTTTTAAAACCAATGATGCATTCATAAACAATTTCAAATTTGGAAAAGCGTTAGCATTATCACAGCACCCCTTTGCTGTTTGTCAAGATGCTAAGTCTTCACCATGCTTGAGGTGATTTGTATCTCTCTGCTGCCCGTGTCGTCAACGACTGTTGTACTGAGGCTTCTAGGTTAAACTTACATGTGCTATGGTAAGTGCCGCTTCTGTCTGCAAAAACAAAGATGCTCCTCATCACTGGAAAGAGCCTTTGTTTGCTTAAGTGGCAAACCAGTGCTGTCTAGCACTGTTTGCAGAGGGTTTTAGTGAAGGGTATGCTTGGCATAACTTCTTCCCACCCAGGCTGGATAAAAATCTAGACCTGTTTTCCTTCTGAGTTCAGGTCTTTGTTTTCAGTGCAGTTAGCTGTTTTATGGTTCACCAGGTCAGGTACTGACATAAGTGACCATTATGTTTTTTCTCCCTCTGTCAATAAATACTAAACCAACAACACTGAGATTACTTTCCAAGGGTATGTGTTTGCACCTTGGGCTGCCTTTGCTTTGGTTCCAGGCATTATTGTTGTGTATGATGTTGAAATATACCCTGTTCTGAGACTGGGTTTTTTGACTGTTGAGTCCCCTAATCACAAGAATGGACAAGGCAGATATACCACAGCAAGGGCTGGCATTGTTCTGATTTGATTCCATGGTTTGGCTTACTCATAGATCTACAAAATTTCTCAGAAAACCACTTGAGAATATCAAACTATCAATGTCATTATGACCCCAAACTGCTAAAATACACTCTGAAATACTCTGTATGAATTAGCATGGGTGCCACCGATGAGAGTCACTTTGAGAGGTTTGTTCTTCTCTTCATAATGAAAACCATTACCTGTTTAAATAGATGTTAGGTGTTTATTATGGTTTGTCTTAATACCTGACTGTGAGAAATGAGGAATAATAAAATGAAGAAAATCTTATTAATTCCTGACCGACCATAATTAAAGTCCCTCAACTGAGCGCTTTTCTGTTAATTTTCTTTCTTCAGTTTGACTTCAAGTCTGACTGAATAATTGAAGAGGAAGATTTTCAAATATTTAATTTCATGACCCTGAATCTATTTGGAAAGTTTATTGATGTTCAGTTGTGACCGCTGTGGGAGTAGTACCAAAATGTAGGCTATGTCATTTGGACTTGGCTTCTGTAGTATTTGAGCATGCTGTATTTGCTAAGACATCACAGAATTCAAAACCAGCCATATTGATTCAAGTTTTCTCTGCCTTTAAACCCACAACTTCCAAAGTTGTAAATTTCTGTTTATCAGCCCTCAGCTGTCCTAAATCTGTAATGTAAAGAAGAAACATGCAATGTTCCCATCCTGCAAAAAGGTGATCTGTGGTGATTTTTTGTTCAGTTTTAAAATGGCCAGTGAATTCATGAACAAGGACACCGATAAACTTGGCTTTCTGTCTGCATATGTCTATGAAGCTTGCCTGGGAACTCTTGTATTTTGAAGTCCTGTCAGTGATGGAATAGATAGATCCATAATTCAGATTATTTTAGAAATCAAGTAAATGTGTGTGGCACCATATAGCCAAAATGAAAATGCATAGTAGATTTATGACTTAAACTTTGCATCCCTGGTAGCAGAAGCTACATTTACGTATGCTCAAAAAAAATCAAAGAAAACTACTTACATAAGCAAAATCCAATAGTTTGCTTTGCTATGAGACTGACTCATAGCCTGCTTGGTAAATTAAATTTATTGCTAGCCTTTTTCTCAAAAATCAAAAATTTGGACTAAATCTTTTCAACTTGGAGTTTTAGGTTTTATTATTCACTTTTAAAAGTCAGGCTGTACCAGATTGTGTCTTACATAGCTGTCTCTAGGATGTCCAAGTGCTTGACTGTTTGCTCTTGGAGGACTGGCCTAGGTAGTGGGAATTTCGAAACTGTGTGCCATTGAGGCTTGGCATCTGTAGCTGCCATTCTTCCGCCACCTCTATGTAACACTGAGCAACTTTGGACCAGCTTCTCATAGGTGGTACTGTTTTCTTGACTATTGGTTGTGAAATACCTGGACCTGATTTGGAGAAGTGCTGAGTGCTCACAGGTGCAACAGAAACCACCATTGGATGTATTTTGAACAGGTACATTGTTATTTAATTGTAAGTACTCCAAAACCGCTCTCCCAGGCAATGCGTGTTGGGCACTCAAAATTAGTTGGTTCTTTTTACTGTCAGTTGGTCTGGAGTACTTTTCCCTGTTTGTAAATTAAGGCGATGATATTTTACATCGGTGCTTCTACATGGGATCCATCAATGCCTGTGAAGCTATGAGGTGGTGGAGCACTGTGTCCTACAGAGAGAGCACCTAGCAGGGTATGAAATCTGCTGGTGGATGGAACGAAGTCATGTGCGATAAAGATGACAAGACATCGGGGCATGTACTAAACACCAGAGGCGAAGCAAACTTGCACATCATTCATTCTGTGCACTTAAAAGGCTTCATTCGGGTGGGCGGGATATTTGCTTGTAAAATTATTAACAGCTACTTTGTAGTCCACATCTATGTGAGACAAAGAATGCAATGGTACTAATTGGGAAAAATCCGGAGGGAATTATCTAATGCTATGGTAATTATACACACATGGAGTGGTCCATTGGAGCCATTACGGCTCTTATGCACAGCTTGGCCCTCTGAGAAGTCTGTGTTTCCTGAATAAGATCAGAAGGTATTTGCCCTTTCTATTTTCCTTCAGTTAATTCAGTGATAATGCATTGGTCTGGTGCTTTCCTTCTTCCTTTAAGTTGTGCGTTCAACTGAAGGTAGGTTCTGCATCTTCTTTACAATGGCTAAAATATAAAGTGTACAGTAGCTTGATTTAACTTTGAGGGGAAAAAAAGAAACTTAACGGAATTGCATCTCCATGTACATTTGGCAATATAAATGCGATGTTTATTTTTTCCACTCCCTTTCACCTTGCTGTAGGCATTAGCACATACAGAAAGTGAGTGTAGAGTAAGTGTAGTGTAGAGTTTCTGCTTATTTTTGCACAAGCATGAATTACACAATACAGGGTGTAAGATAAAAGAGATTCAAGACTATCTCTTTTTATACAGGTAGTTACATTTTCTTATATCTGATCAGGAAAGTGTGCTTTATATTTCACTTTCTCTGTACTGAAAAGTCATGGACTAACTCATCCAATGTTTTCTAATATTATCAGGTATGCGTCAAGCAGTTAGGTTTATAGCTGTCACAGAAAGCAGAAAGTTCCAATAGGTTATACCTATGCTATGTCAGAGAAGAGAAACTTTTTTGTATTCTTAGATTGTGGTGGGTTTTGTACTAACTAAAGCAGGTTATGCATTTGCTGCAAATAAACATACGAACTCTGTAATTTTCAGAAGCAGACTTTGTTCTAATGTTTTCTAAGAAATGATATAATGGATGAATAAAATGAACTTTTCAAAACTTTTTGTTAGTATCTGGCACTACTAACATGCATAAAGAATATGATCAATTTTATTTCTAACACAGATTGGGATTAAAAGCTACATAAAGGATGAGTATAACACATTTGCTGGGGTATGGAGCAACAGACATCCAGAGATGGATGCAAATCTGTTATGTGTGTTCACTGAGATTTCAGGTGTGGAAAGATAGAAACATTTGGTGAATTCTTCAAGATTTTGGGTAGGGGTCCTCTGCATTGTCTCTTCTAACAGTGCTTACAGTCTTTATGGAGGAGCATGTGGCCCAGGTTTGTGTAAGTGGAAGCGGAGTAAGTGCGATGGAATTGAAAGCTTTACCTCTTGGATCCATGATGTACTTTTTTCTCTTCTATTTAAGAATAGTTTCTCTGTTTTCTATTCTCAACGTTCTAGTGCAGGCAAGTATCTTGTAGCAACATTTATGCTGAAGGACAGATCAATAGGTCAAACAGTAAGTCTTAGAGGCATTATTTCTGTACAGTTACCTTAGGTCTTCCTCCTAGGTGTATAAAATAAAACTCTCAAATTTAAAAACTTTTTTTCTATTTACCCTGTAACAGGGTAAATAGGAAAAGGAAAAAAAAAAAGCAAAAAAAAAAAAAAGCCAGGGCAATTTAGGAGAAGGTACAGATTCAATGAATTTTTTTCCACGTGCTCCTGGCTATTTTGACTGTCTCTCGGAAGAGGTCTTTAGAAATTTTCTGCCTCCAGAGACCTTGCTTTCATAGCAGCTATAATTCTTCCAAATTGACTCATGGCAAAAAGTTAGTCTTAAAATCTTCTGTCCCGTCTGCCAACTTTTCAACATTTTACTGGAAACTCTTCCCAAGAGCGTCATTCTATTCACCCTAGTGTGCCGGTTAAAAGGACTCTGGCTGTCATTGGGACACTTGCCATCTGGAATGTGGAGAGAATTACTGTCTCTAATATGGTAGCTGCTGGGAACCTCAGTGGAAGATGTGGGCCCCCTTTGTACTAGGTGATTCATTTAAAAGAAAAGAAAAAAAGCCTAGTTACTGGTCTTCAGAGCATGCATTTCACATTTTACACAGAATAAAACGGATTAAAGATGTTAAAGGTAAGGATGAGATAATAATAATAAAGCAGGACGAAGGAAGTTACAGTTTACTGCAGAGTAAGCTGGAGTTTAATAGTGAAATGACTTGAGATTGACAGCTCAGGTAGGTTTCTTTGTTCAAAAAATAGTGGGGGAAACTCCCTTCAAATTAAGTAGCTTTTGAATTGTTATTTTACTTGTTTGGATGGTGTTTTTATACTGTAAAAAAATCTTAGTTCCCAGTCAACCCTGGAGGAATTCTAAAAGCAAAACTCCCTTCCTGTGATCTGTAATAGTGTTTTATGTAGAGAAATAGATTCTATACTTTCTATCTGTTCTTTAGTGCTGTCAACTGCTAGACACTAAGTCATCTTCCTGTTAAGAGTAGCAAGTCCCTTTCTTTACTGTCCGTTTCTGTCCTGGGTTTGAGTCTGGCTGGCAACCCAGGCTGCAAGAGAGAACTGAAGGAGAAAAGCTACCACCGCTGCTAGCAGCGGAAAGGTCTACAGGACATTTTGTGAGAATGGGTACTTAAACAAGCTGGTATTAATTTTCTGGGCAGAATTTTCAGATAGCTTCTGCTTCACCTGGTTTCTGTGCTGCCAAAGTTGTAAAAAAGTAGGTAATTGTGTGATTTATCTCATTAAACTAGAACTTGAATTCCGTCCTATATGTAGGATAGTTAGGGTTAATATTAATTCAGATACCATCCACATCAAAATTTTTTCCAAATATGAATGTGTAAGAAGTTGTTTTTCTAGTATGTTTTTTTCCTAGATAATATTATATTTCCAGGTTCAGAATGATCAAGCAGATGAACAGACCACTGGAACAATAAGACAGTCTTCTCATTGTTACTGAACTTCTGTGTTGCCTGGATACTGATTTCAACTACATACATTTGGTTTGGACTTGTGATTTTTAAAGAGATTTAATCAGAAACAAAGACACTTGCATAACATTCCTTAGCATTGCATCCAAAAATGGTCACAAACTGTAAATGATAAACTGGATGTTGAATGTTTACTGCTTGTGAAAAATCATTATGAGATTTTCATAGCAGAAAGAACTACATTTTTACTTAGGAATAAAAATTTTGAGAAAATACAACAATCTTTGCAAATTGTTTGAGTGAGAAAGCTGATGTAACTGGTATCTGCGGTCCTCTGTGGCCCTCTGAAATGATTTTACTTACCATTGTTTTGTTTTTGATGTAGCAACGTAAGTTTTCTTCCAGTCATCTGGTGACCTCTCATTTATACCATAAATTAGGAAAGACAGCTGAGTTCGTGTTTTGATTGCATAACTGGATTGAGCAAAGCTTACCTTTGTCAGGAGTCTGTTCACTGATGCAGCTCTTGAGTGGAAAGGATTATCATATGATACCTACTCCTTTCCATAGTTAATTTTCTACGTCTTGTGGAAAAATAATGTAATTCATTATTCGTGAAAATTCTGAATGATAATATTTCTTGCAAAACCTGAGTAACCTCTTCTTTTACTTGTATTGATTTCCCTTCTTTTTAAAACGGACAGAAAAAAAGAGAAATGCTGCTGCTTTCAGTACTGTGGAGGAAATATAACAGTAGAAATAAAAGCGTATTGATAGGAGAAGCACAGATGGATATCGTAGTGGGTGCTGAGAGAGAAATTGAAGCAGCCCTTATATTCTGGCAGTCAGGTAATATATTACTTACCTGCATTCTACTTCACCTGGAGGACATAAGTTTTCATCCCAATTCCTTTCACATCTCTTCCAAATCTGTGCAGCAAGATTAAATAAAATTATTATCCAAAAAAAGAGCTTCATATAAGAATAAGTACAGGGTGGAAAGTGCAAGAACTCCTTTGTATTTAAAATCATTTGCAAGGTATAGGGAAGAACAGGTAGAGATTTAAAATCTGCAAAATGTCAAAATATCAGAATTTCTTAGATGATACTGTTATTATGGGGGTGGGTTAAAGTATTTATTTGCATAGTGATGTGAAAGTCAGTCTTAAATTTTGAAAAAAGTAAATGACTAGTATCTTACCCATTGCATCACATTATTTTTGAAGTATGTTAGTCCAAAATTGCATACCACTTGAAAGTAAATAGCAAGAACATGAATTAACTTGAAAACCTGGGAATGGAAGCCTAGAATTAATATTGCTAATATTGAATGCGTATCATGTCTCCAGAATGAATTGAATAAAAACATACTTTTGCCCCCCACCTTCCTAGCTGGTGGGATGATTTTAATTTTGTACAGTCTTGCCATGTTTTCTATGCTGTATTTGCCTGATGTAACAAACGAGGCTTATAATTAATTACTTTTTCCCTGGTATGCTCCCAAAGAAATTTAACATTATAGGCTCATCAGTAATTTATATCTGGGATGTGCAGTATTTTGAGTTGGTGTTTTTAACAGGTAACAGTTTACTGGAAAATACTATTAGCGAAAAAAATTGGTTTCCTAATGCTTGTTTAGTAATGGCAAGTGAATCTTGAAGACTGACGAACCTGCCCAGGATGAATATACAGTACATACATGATATGTGTGTGCTCATGTGAGATTTTAATCAGAGGATTGTGTGAATATGACTGTGGACCAACTAATATTACCTCTTAATCATCTGGAAAAATTAATTCCACTACTCAAGGTATTAAGAAAGGCTGTTCTAGCATTTTCTTATGCCATACGTGCAGCCTCCTGCTTAAATTATTTCTAAATTCTGATATATGATTTTTTTAAGAAGCATATATTAAATGAAGAGAATAAAGTGAATGTTACATTTTAATAGTGTTAATGAATAAAAATCTAATGCATTATTTATTAAGAGGTAAGGAGGTGTATTTTATGTCTCTAACTCTTCTTCCTCTGAGAACTTTTTCTTCATCATTCCTTTATTAAAGCTTCACTTGGCATGTAAGTTCCAGTAGCACTTTGGCAAAATTGCAGTACAGAAGTTGGTATGCATTAGAAGAATTTGCACTGTTTTTTATGTTAATTTGCAGGGGTTGATGATGAAGAGATCACTATAGTCACATTAAATTATTTATTTTCCAAGTTCCAGGTTTAACTTAATGTTAGATGTCTAAAAAGCAAATTACTGGTCAGTGTGTTACACTGGTAGCATTAAAAGAAAAGAGAGAATGTGGCCACAGGTGAATTTCTTTCCTAAGTACCCTACAAGAAAATGCAATTGAAAAAATTAATAAAAAAGCTATGGTAGAGCTTTGATGAAAGCCTGTAAAACCAGATAGTCATATGGGGGAAAAAAAAACCCAAACCAACAGGAGAGCTGCAGGTAAGGCCTTTATTTGGCTTTGGAAGCTTTGCTTTGCTGAATATTTGATGACACAGACTGCCGATCTCTGCAGTACAAGTCTAGTTAAATCCCTGTTGGCAGTTGAGTTAGTTGTCCTTTCTGGGATTTGCAGTGACTGATCTGCTCGACATCCCTGTGTGATAGAGAGGGGGACGCAGAGACAGCAGCGAACATAATGAACAACTAACTTAAACAGCACCGTTTGGGCTTTGGGTGCTTTCAGAATGCTGATACTCCACCAGCAAAGTAACCCAAGGCAAAGTTTTGCCAGTAAAACAGGATATTTTAATCAACCTTCATTCAGGAAGAGTAGCACGGTATGTAACAATATGAGTCAAGCTTTGCATGCAATGAAACCCCTTTTTAAACTACTATTGGAACATAGGGAGTAAGGGCTGAAGTGTAACATCATTACATCTGTGCCCTTGCTGTTTGGAATACCTTAATGTTATAATGGATTTGACAACGTTGGCCTCCTCACACTTCTTACATGGGATGCAGTGAACCTGTGGATGAGATTTTTAATTACCTGCATTTAATTATCTGCAGAGAAGAAAATACAAGCATGTATGGCCTAGATTTTGGGAACAGCAGAGAACACTAAGAACTTAAAGGCCACCTGAAAATCTTGAAAGTTTTCATATTGCATAAAACAGCCAACTGAGATAGGGGGGAAAAGTGTGGAAGAAAAATGCACAGTTACGTTTACGTACCAAGGATTTTGTACAGGGCTGATGGGTGCAGGGTTGGAAGGAATGGGAAGGATAGGAAAATAGTCACCAAGAAAGCAGATGGGTGCTGGGGCAGGAAAGGGAATGAGAAATAGATAAGAGAGGAATAACAGAGTTAAGAGATAGGAGAAGGCAAAGGAATGAAGAGAGAAATACTGTGTGAAAGGAGCAGGGAAGAGCCAAAGCAACTTTTGAAAAGAGAAAGAAAGAAAGAAGATGTGGAGGACAAAGATATAAGCAGAGACAGGAAAAATAAAAAGGCATGGAGAGGGAGGAACAAAAAGAGTAAATATAAGGCAGAAGATTGAATGAAATCCATCTTGCCAAAATCAGCAAAATATATACATATATATGTCTAATGCATATAGAAGCTACTGTTCTAGATGTATGCTACCCATCCTGCCCATTGGTCTGGGGAAAGGATGGTAGGGCTGTCAAAAAATGGTACACAAATGGAGAAATGTCACCCTAATGATAGTAGGAAAAAAGTCAGCTTGTGCTCTTAATTTTTAGTGTGAAGATTTTAAGTGCTATAGCATATCTTTTGGTAATATCAGCATATTATTTTGATGACATTATGAATTGCATTTATAATGGTCATAGCTAATGTGAGATATTGCTGATATTCTTTCTTTGGTTTTAGAATGTAGACTTTGTATAAGTACATGAAGAGACCACATGCATGTATAATAATTAAATGTGGTAGATATGCAAAGTTGTCTCCATTTTGAGAAGTGATTATAGAAACTGGGAAATTCTGTAGCTAGTCTTTACATGACAATAAGAGAGACTGAATAAAACAAATTTTATATAAAATATAAACTTGCAGGAACTTTACAGGGTTCCCTTTAAGTTTGTAGGAATACCACTATATACAAGCTGACATAATTCTCCTAAGTATTTTATTTCAAGCTGCAAATAGTCTTTTAAAACATTTATCTATACATAAACTTGTGCAAAGCATTAATGTCAGAGTTATTAGGCTAATAATAATAATAATGATTGGCACAGAAACATGATTTAGTTTGCCTTTTCTGCTCTGTATGTTCCTGCTCTCCTGGAAAAATTGATACTAAACAGATCTGCCCTTTTGCTTGTGGATCTGTCCAACAAAAAAGAAACCATTGGAAGGTTTTTTAATTCTTAATCGAGCATATGTATTTTGATCTTCCACGTATTATGGCAAGAAGATACACTGCATATGTATTTTGATCTTCCAAGTACTATGGCAAGAAGAGACATTTGAAATAAATCCCCCCCCCCCCCCTTTTTTTTTTCTTTTGGTGTGTGTGAATACCCTGGTTGTTAAACAGAAAGTTAAGCTTAAACATGAAGAATTCCCTCATCCTCTACAAATGTGGCGCGGAGGGCTGGGCGAGAACTCACAGGGTCATCTAATACAAATACCCTAAGCAAGAATGAGACCATAGCAAGCAACTGTTACTTCTAGGCATTCTAGCCCATATGTAGAATATTTCAGATGATGTATGTTTCTGAGACAAGGAAAACACCTGGGGTTTTATGTGGTAACAGACTTATCGTCTCTTTCTCTGCTGTTTTGAAAATGTAAGAAAAGTAGGTGGCTTTCCGTTGATACCATACAATTTAGATGGTCTTTCAGATATAGAAGTTAGTTATGTTTTTTTTATTTAAAAAAATAATTGTTCTTGCAGTTGGTCAAATTAGAAGAAAAATATGGGAAGTGTTATATAACATAGCTAGTTCACTTATTTAGATACGTAGTCCCAGGACATGAACTTGATTTTTATAATAATTGATAAGTTGCTACCTAGTACACTGAGAACAGTATCTCAGCATCTCAATACTGACAACTTCAGTAGGCCAATGGTTCTATGATGGATCTACAGAAGATAATTGAGCTTTTTCTGTCATTCAAATCTGGTGGTTTTGTTTGGTATTGTGTTTTCTTTTTTTTTTTTTTTTTTTTTTTAAACAGATACTTGCTTTAGAAACCTTGGGTCTTGATCTAGAAAAACACTTAGAATCTTACTCAATGTGCAGTAAGTTTAAGGTACATGCTTGAAGCCAGGATGCGCTTCAGTGCTTTCTTGAGTTGAGGTATCAAGAAAGCAGTGTTTTCCCCTTAAAAATCTCATTGTAATAGCAAAAGAACATCTTTACAGAAACTAAAAGACAGCTCTGTTCTGAGAGAAAGCAGCTTGCTGATTTGCAAAAGGCAAATGTTAATGGATTTGCACTCTTAATGACTGATGTACAATGGGGATAAAAATGAGAAGAGAAATGCTGAAGTGATTCCAGTGTGATTACATCCAAATTATACTGCTCGTTTCTTTCAGAACAGAAAACAATGGCAGGCTAATGAGAGCTCTACTTTTTCTTAATACAATAAAGCTATTAACCAATAGGATCTGCAACCTTTTTTTTCCCTGCAGTTTGCACGTGTTCATATGGCAATATAGAGATAAAACAGTTAATTTCTATTAGCTCCTGAAGTCACATAAAAGCCTAGAAAACTACTGTGGATGCAGTTGTATTTTCAGTGATGCATTACTTCATCCAGCCTTAGGTCTAAAATAATAGCATAAAGTCACTATCTGGCCATTATCTCCTTTCAGTAATATGCTGCTGTTTCAAATCCCATCATAAAATTATTTATGGATTATTTGCAGAATTCATTCCCTTCTTTATACCAGGTTTCAATAAAGGTAATAGCAGTCAGGGCCAAGACAACTCTAAATGTCTTCATGCAACACTGCTTTTGCGCAGTAAAATAATCTTATCACTTCTGGGAATGACACTGAGCAGGTTAAATTATGGGCGGGCAAGCTTGAAGCAGAATGGAGGCTTTTACGTGTGTAAGCTTAGTGGTGATTAAAATGTTTAAGTCAGGCAGGGCTGTAATCTGAGACTGGTGTTTTCTGATTAATATTTGCTGGGGTTGGGAGTCGGGGGTAGGGAGGGGGACTAGGAGATACTTTTATCCTCGAGCTGGAAAATGTCAGCATCTCCTCTTGAAATGTATAATTGTTGTGTTTCTTCTGTTATAATAAACTATTCCAAGGGCCTCCACAATTAGAAGATAGCTTTTGGTACGGGCAAAGACTGCATCTTCAACTGTTTTCCTTTAAATACAGCTCTGAGTGTATGTAGTGCTGTCCTGCAAATCCCAGTGAAATCCAAATTCAGTACCTCACTGCTACCTTCCTGCTCTGGTTATTGTAGGGAAGAGTAATAAAAGTCTGTAAATCTTTCCCTATTTGTACTGTTCACATCTAGTGTGTGTGTATCTTGTGCTGATGAGAGATTTAGGAAGCAGGTGCAATGCAGTGCTCGTGACAGTGTTGTGGTGGAGCCACATCAGTCAGTAAAATTGCAGTGTGTTGGATGAGACCAGCATGCAGATGAGAGTGAGTTGGATTGAAGATGAGTAGTTCGGAGATGATGTTAGTTGGCAGACGGAATTGATCAAGATCAGGTAGCCGTAATATCAGATGCTGTGGCCAAGTACCGAGTGCTCTCTGTCAACTGTGTTCTAAATCTGTGCGCGTGGTGACTCCTACCTGCTCCTGGATTGCAGCAGTAGCAGCCACTGGCCTGTGTTACTGTACTTGCAGAGATGCATCTTTCCAGTGGGGTACAAGCTCTTGCAGGTTTCTTGGTTTATGGTGTTTTTTGGGTTTTTTTTGTGTGTGTGTGGGGGGTTGTTTTGGTTTGGTTTGGGTTTTTTTTTGGTTTTATGTGGTTTGCTTTTCCATGAGTTCCTTAGGTTTAATCGACTATGTAAATTTCTCTTCTTCAGATGGGCAGGATCTACAACCTGAGTACTGATACTACGGGAGCTAAAAGAGTATGAGTCACTCATTGTTATCTGAATACCTGAGAAGTAGCTATAGGCAAGAACAAACGCTCATTGTTTTTGAGTCTCTTCAGGAGTTCGATATTCAAGTTCTCATTAGTTTTTGTTCTAAGTATACTCTGTTGGATTTATTCAGTCATTCTCTCTAGCCTCTTACCAAGAGCTATATATAACCTAGCAATATATGCACTATATTCCACAACTACATTGTCACAAAGGAACAATTCTTGCGTGTTCATGACAGTCAGAATGTGTTGACTACTGCCTTTCATTAGGGGAAAAAATTACAGCATGCCAGTACTTTCCATCTAAAGAATGTGTTTAAAAATAGAAAGTGGTTCTAGAGAACTTCCAGGCTCACAAATAGCAGACATGCTACAGTTTATCTCCATTTCCTAAAGGAACACCATCTGAGTGGCGAACTGAACTTTGGTCAAGATAGTAGGGTGTTAAGATTCAGAATAACTAATGATGGGCTGTGAGAAACACCAGGAAAGGTTATGATTATTTTGTGTTAAGGATCCTCTCAAATGCATTGGTGGGATTTGTTTTGTTTGTTTTTAAAGACCATCGCTGACATTACAGTAAGTCCCAAAGCAGTATTCAAATATTCCTGAGTTTACTGTAAGCCATAAAATATCTCATAGTGATATAAACTTTGTAAAATAGGAGTGGTTTGTTTCCCAGACCTAGTCAGTAATTCAGACCTTGATTATAGTTCTTTCAGTCTTTGTGTAAGAAATGGGGAAGAGGTAGAGAAATTAAGAATAGGTTTTTTATTTTTATCAATCAATTTTAAACTGTTAGGTAATACTGATTCAAAATTCTGCTGATTTCCTCCATTTTTATGGATTATGCAAATCTAAAATGTTAGGAACTCATAACAAATATACTGAGTCAATGCATGTATTTAGTGTGTGTGACATGTCAGAACTTTATTACCTTAGTGATACAAAGGCACTTATTTTCTTTTGAATTGCATGGCTTGCAATCATGGTGATGGCAGATTGACACATTGTTAGCTGTTTGGTGTTGGGAAGCACAAGATAGTAGAAAAGTGGAATGAAGTGTCTGCCTTAGAAATGTATTGGTTGAATAGTTCAGACTCCTTTGTGCATTTTACTTCCACTGTCTTTTGCAGTCTCATGTAAGCATTTCTCATATAGCAGTTTTTTCTCCAGCAACAGCTAAGACCTCATGCATCTGGTAACATGACAACAGGTATGCTAGGAAATACGTTACATACCTTGGTTTCTATAAACGCGAGTTCCCTAGCAGGTATTATACTCTTAACTACAGTGCGGCAGCCATTCCGCTGCTTTATGATCCTCTTGATAGGTCTGTATTCCACTTTAATTAGATAAATCTTACCATTAGGTTCAATTTACATTTATCTGACAAAGAACATTTGCATTTTCCTTCTTTTTAAAAACTTTGCATTAGTATATTCCAGTTTCTCAAAACATATTAAACAATGGCAAGCAGAAGACTTCTGAGAAAAGAGATTAATCTCTTAAATGGTACATTGCCAGGTTGTTTAAAATGCTCAAGCTATAGCATGTGCTTTACCTAAAAAGTATAAGAAATTGAGGTAGGTCTCATTTGTACAGAGCCCGCCTCTGTAAGCTCAGTAGATTGTTTCCAAGATCCTTCAGAGAAGGATCATTTTGTATTAAAAGAATCTCTGTAAAATAATCTAATCAGAATACTTGATGTTTCTACTTTCTTTGCTCTAAAGAATGAGCAGTAGGGGATTTGGCAGTGATGGCTTTGGAAAACTGTGTAACATTCTACATAATGTGCCTTTTGTAAGAGTTCCAAAACTTCAACAGAAAGATACTTGCATAGCAGGTAGAATCATAGAATGGTTTAGGCTGGAAGGGACCATCTAGTCCCTTCCAGGACTAGGTGATTGAAGATCATTGAGTTCCAACCCCCCTGCCATGGACAGGGACACCTTCCACTGGACCAGGTTGCTCAAAGCCTCATCCAGCCTGGCCTTGAACACCTCCAGGGATGGGGCCTCCGCAACTTCTCTGGGCAACCTGTTCCAGTGCCTCACCACCCTCATAGTGAAAACTTTCTTCTTAATACCTATTCTAAATCTCCCCCTCGTCCAGTTTGAGGCCATTCCCCCTGTCCTATCGCTACATGCTCTTGTAAAAAGTCCCTCTCCAGCTTTCTTTTAGCTGCCCTTCAGATACTGGAAAGCTGCTATAAGGTCTCCTTGGAGTCTTCTCTTCTCTGGACTGACTGACTCTCTTTGCCAGACTTACATTTGGCAAATTAGGATCTTGCAGTTTGTCACCATTAATTAGAGGGATGTTTATATTAAACTATAATAAGAAGCTTAACCCTTGGTCATCGAGCACTTGACTCGCGAGGACTTTTTTTTCACCCCAGACCAGAATGATGCAACTATTTCCAAGATCTTCCTGAGAGTGATTTCTTGCCCTAAATTACCGTCAGGATTGTGGTGTCTTCCAGGCAGAAGTTGCTTAACTTTACTGTGGGACATTAGGAGAAGTTTAGCTCAGTGTAATGTCACAAGGCACTTGAAAAAACTGTGTCAGGTGAAGCTGTAAAGCTGTCAGGTCATTTGAGGACTATGAAAATACTACTTGAATAAGAGAGAGCCTTGGATTAGTCCCTTTAAAATATAAAGGGAGAAGTAAGCATCCTCTTGGCCACATTTGCATTCAATAATAAAACGCAGCTTGAATTAAAGCCCCTCAGCATACATATACGCAACTACTGTGAATGCAATAGCAAACAGGTCATGCATGTGACAGTGCTTATGCAGCTGCATAGTGAGGTGTGTCCTAAACTCCTGAAGGGAGGGAGCAAAAACTTTGGAAGAAAGGAAGGAAGCAGCCAACAACTTGTTCTGATGTTGTCTTCCATACAGAAGGCTTGGCCTCCTGCAGAGACTGTTCCCCTCAGCCCCACTCCCAATCCCCTGCTGGATGTGTGCAATAGTGTAGTGGGAAGATGTAGAGAATGACACAGCATTAAGTCTACCCTTAGTAAATTTATAGTGTTTGAGAACTAACTGGTCACTTGCC
Source organism: Charadrius vociferus (assembly GCF_000708025.1). Taxonomy (NCBI): domain Eukaryota; kingdom Metazoa; phylum Chordata; class Aves; order Charadriiformes; family Charadriidae; genus Charadrius; species Charadrius vociferus. The sequence continues at coordinate 153,997 of NW_009661370.1, forward strand.
TAGCATGAGAGAGCTTACTGAATATCCCAGGAAAATGAGAAGACATGACAAAAATGCATGCAACTATACAGTCACCTCTGCTTAGTAGTTGCAACATTAACATAGTGGGGAAGAACTCAGTTCTGAGGATCTGCGTGGGTGGAAGATCATTGGGTTATGTATGAAGGCATAATGTAGTAAAAAATAGTGTAATGGTGGTAAAAAGGAACTTATTTTGTTGAGATCTGTGTTTTTGGCATTTACTTAATTTGTGGTAAGTTCATTTAAAAATCTAAATCCTTGTTTAGTTGCAAGGGTTTTTTTTTTTGGGGGGGGGCAGAACTTTTATTTGTTAGATGTTTTTTTGTTGGGGGGGGGGGGGGGGCAACACCTGATCCCTTTGTTTCTAAAATACTTTTGTTTTTCCTGTCCTTTAAAATCAACAAAACACAAAATGGTGCAGATGAATTCACTTAAAAAATAATTTAAAAATTTAGTGGTCCAATCCATTTAGGATCATAGCTGAGTAACTTCCTCTTCATTCTCCTTCTATCTGACTCTCACTGCAGACTAGAGGAGCAAACATCCAAACTTCTTCCTCTGTCTTTATGGTCCCTCAATTTTGGACACTATTTGAATGCATGATATCATCAATGAATAGTAAAATAAAAGGGAAAAGATGAAAAAATAAGATGGTAAAGATCATTGGTGAGACAGACATGAGGAGCAGGCTCAAGGCTGAGAAGAGCAGGAAAATGTTGAGATTGGAGAAAAGGAAGATTCTTTCGATGAAGTGCAGGTGAAAAAGGAAGCAATAGGAAGATAAAGAAAGTGAAAAGAGACTAGAAAATAAAAGTTGAAGAAAGCCATTCCAGGACAAGAAGTGAGGTAAGCTTTTGAGGATGAAGACTAGAGCATAGTAGAGAGAAGTTAAGGTGGAAGGACTTCCTCTCCTGTGAAGAAATTGAGGAAAATGATGAAGAAACTCCACCCTAAGTTACAGTGAATGATCATTCAGTGATTCTACAGCCAGTGTTGTGTAGAAGCCATGCGAATGGGGAAGAGACATCACTAAATTAGAGGGAAATCAACACTGCTAAAGCAAGAAGAGAACCTTATGAAGAAAAGAAGATTGGGAAGAGTTTAAGTTCGTGGAAAAAAAGCCCCACCACAAATTCATTCTTTTGTCCTTGTCTGTACTGTAAGGACCCTGAGGGCACTCGTAGACATCACTGTCCCTGCACAGCCACTCCCAGGACTCCCCTCAACCTGCCCATGGCCCAGGACCCCATGTCAGTCCCCTGGGGCTATCAGCCCCTGCCCTGGCAGCACTGGAGCAGGGCTGGTCTCCAACTCCCCACAGCTCTGCCCTGCCCGGCCACAGGCAACACAGAGTCATGCCCATCTTTGGGCCACATCCCAGCCTGGCTTTGGCCCATCCCCAGCAGCCCTCATAGGTAGCTCCCACCGCTCCTGGTGCCTGCCTCCCATGGAGCTGTGCCTTGACACACACACAGCCGGCCCTTGATTGCCTAATAACTTTTTCTCCTACTTAAAAACACTGGGAGGTCAAGCGATACTGATGTCAGCGTTCATGAATTATTGGGAAACTGCTGATTGAGTTACATGGAGCATGCAGGTTAAAAGAGCAAGGTTTGTAAAGCACTGGTACCACGCTTTTATTAGACTAACTAAAAATCCCAAACATTTGGATGTATAGTAGCTTTGCTGGGTCTGACCTTATCTGTCAATGTCCTTAAGAATGTTCTTGTGGTCCCAAAGCTACTGTAAAGGGGAATAGAGTCTACTAAAGAGCTGAAGGCTTTTCTCCTGGAGGAAGGTTACTGGAAGCAGTGTTGCTTCTACCTTTGCTGGTGAGTTGGAGGGAGAAGGTGGAAGGTTTGCTGATCATGCTCAGTGTCTTTGGGTTGTAGACTAGAGGTGTGAAATTTAAATGCATGTGTGAAATAAGTGGAAAATTGCATAAGAAATATGTTTTGGATGAATGTGATGTTATCCAAACCAACTTAATAGTCTTTTCTCGGATTGCAGGCTTTGAAAAAATGAGAGACGAATATTTGTCCTATTAGGCAAAAGCAGGTAGGCTAGTGACAATACTTGACTAGGGTGCAGTAGAATAAAAAGAATGTAAAGCCTATTTATTTAATAGTAGTCTTCACATGACTGTGTACTCTTTGCCTTGCCTTCAGAAGCATAAATCAAAACTTGAAACTGCCTAGAGAACAGTAAAAATAATGAAAAACAGGAATGGCAATACAACACTAACAAACATAGATTTTCTTTTTATAGACCTGAAGGTGTTGAAATTCTAAAGATAACAGAGAAAACTGGTTGTTATCTTCTAGTTTGTATGATAATCTGAGAAAAAAGGAACGCTTTTGAAACTGAAGTGCACCAAAAAGGCAGTAACACTTCAGTGAAATTCCCAGTTTCATTAATACCAATTTCAAGGAACTGGGTTTGAAATCACTGCACCAATCATACAAGGGAATTCTCAAGAGTGCGCTGTTCCCCAGGCTCCCATTTGCCTTGTTGAGCATTCTAGTGGAGGTAATGATAAAAACAATAATTAAAAAGTCATTTGTTCTGTAGGATTGGGAGGATTGAGTTGATCCCTTGCGGGGTCTGGAGGATTGTTTTTCCTCAATATGTAATGTTGCACAATTGATTTAAGCCCATAGTTGTTATTACATTTTGGTTACGTTTCATTCTAAAGCTGTTAATCAGTGTGGTTGCTCTAATGCAATAAAAATCGACTTACGTGATAGATGTTAGCTTTCATTTAATTACTGGGTTTTTGTTCTTTTTTTCCTTTTTTCTCTTTTTTCCCCCCAAATAGTTAGTTTGTTTGAAACTTTTAGTCTTTAAGTTACTTCTTGCTAGTTGATCTGGCAATTTCTTAACTGCACTTCCAGTAATATTCAGTTTATCGGTGTATTCAAGGTGATAATTCCAATTATTTTCCTTTTGCTCCAGATCAGAGTGTAAATGGTGTAGCACAGTTGAAAGTGTCATAGTTGGAGAAAATAGAAGTACTTACTTGAAGTGGGGAAAAAGTATGCTGCATATGCAGAGAAAATTGCATCTCTTTTTTTAGTAATGGTAAAAATAACAAGAATAAATCTTGAACTACATTCACACACTTGCACATGCAGTATAGATACAGAAGAAATAGTTCCAATTGGATGATTTATTTTTTGCAAAACCAGCACAAGGCATGTAAATCATCTATTCAGTGGAGCTCACTATGAACCAGTAATGGGATGTAGCTATGCAGAAAGGAGGTGAAAGCATAGGATATGTCAGGTAAAGTATTTCCGGTAGACATACAATTATTAATACCATTGTCTTAAGTCACTGAGAATTATTCTGTAATTTTGCCTGTAGTTCTTACCACTATTGTTCAAGAAGTGTGAATTTAAACGGGTGAAGGTAAAAGTAAAGGCTGTGGGCTGATTCTAGCAAAGGAGAGACTGTTTTATGAGAGATTTGGAAGACCTTGGCTTGTTTAGCCTAGGACAAAAAAAACCCCTTAGATTGTGGCCTTTAAAAATGTCGAGGGGGTAAACATCAGGGAAGGATAAGAATTAGTTAAGCTTAAAGACAATGTTAGACCTAAACCAAAAGAAGGGTATAAACTGACTCTGAATAGAATCATAGAAGATCATCGGGTTCCAACCCCTCTGCCATGGGCAGGGACACCTTCCACTAGACCAGGTTACTCAAAGCCCCATCCAACCTGTCCTTGAAATAATGAAAAAGGAGTAACTTTAGCCTGGAAATTAGGAGAGTTTCTAAAGAAAACTACGGTAAAAGTGGACCTTATTAGATTGGCGAATACTCTCAGATGATGTCTGTGATGACATAAGCAAGGATGGGAGCAAAGGCCCAGGAGCTTTCCTGCAGTTTTGTTTTTGTTTCTGTGCACATATTCAAGTGGTTATTTCACTGGGGAGAGCCCGAAGGGTTATCTGGAGTATTTTGCTTATCATCCTGGAGACAGTTTTAATAAAAGATCCCTATTTGTTGTCTTACTATTCCAAGCCATTAAGGAAATAAGGACTTGATAGTTAATTTTCTTAAATGACTGATCAATATTTTTCCAATTGCTGAGGTATACCTCATTGGTGTGCCAACATTTAAAATTAACTTTAGCAAGCTGAAATACTCAAGCAGACTCTTCCAGACATGTGAGTAGTAACTCTGCTTTGGCATTGCCACCAACGGTAGTGACAGTAAAGAGGTATGGGAAGGTGCAAGAAGTAGTGGCAGCCTGGGAGGACAGGCAAGGATGCAGCACTAAGAAAGTGATAATAGGGAGGTGAGGCATCTGTGGCCATTCTGGGCAAGGGCAGATGAGGTGGGCAGCATCAGCAGGCAAAGATGCAGCTTTATGTGGCCAGGAGGGACAATGGGGAAGGTCAAGGGTGGGAGATGAGAACAAAGGGTAGATAAAAGGGGAGAACCCAGGGCTGGTAGGCCAGTCCTGTGAGAGGTATAAAGTAGTGCAGGGGAAGAGGAGAATGTAGTAGCAGTGAGTCACATCCCAAAGAACAAGGTGAACGGTAAGATGCATTTGCTTCCTAGAGTGCTTGAAGGTCGCTCTATAGAGAAGGATTTTGAGGGTGATATTGCAGATAGCAGAAAAGTTGTTCTGTGCTGGTGTAGGGATTTGTTCTGTCTTTGCTGAAAAGGGGAGAAGTACATGTAGATTTCTGACTCTTAAACTATCTTTCTGCAATGCTTTCTTCTCTAGATCATTCTTTCTAAACTTTTTTCCTTACTGGGTTCTACCTCATGTCTTGGTTGGGCTCCCTCATTTAGTAAGGGAATAGTTGACTTGCTTATGCAAACCTTACAATGAGAAACTCTTTGCTATAAGCTCTATAGTGGAGGCCCGAAGTTTTCTCTGTAATCTTGTGTTCTTTAGGAAATCTCTATTTAATCTGTGTTTTGTTCTTAAGTTTTTATCTTTGTGCTCTGGACACAGTGTGCATGCATTCATAGTTGTTTGAGATGGCTGTGCTGCGGCCAGTAAAAACCTCACATGGGCATGTGCAGACCCAAAATAACACAAGTTGCCTCTGGGCAGTCTGGGAACCCCATCTCCAGCTGCCACGGGCTCCAAACCTCTCTAAAAACTACCAGGTATGGCTGTCTCTGACAGTTGTAGTATATTGATTACTTTCAATAAGTTGTTATATCAGGACACCCCCACCCCCCTGACTAGCTAGTTAGTATATGCAGTCCAAAACAAATCCACAGTTTTAAGTAGTATAGTCACATCTTTCACTTTTTTCTTTTCTTGAATGCCTTGCCTGATTTGCCTTAACATCTCTAGGAGAAGAACAGCTTTTGTGGAAGATAGTGATGGCCACTGAGCAAACAAGAACTATTTAAGTCTTTCCTTTTATTTGGGCTGCCCAGTTGTGTTTTACCCCTCTTACCCCAATGTGGAGAGTTTGAGAAACCAAAATATAATGCAGAATTCATAGCAGCTCTTTCTTATCAGGGAATAGTGCCAAAAAACCAGCACATCATGTCATGGCTCCTTAAGGATGCTGTAAAGTCCTTGAAGAAATCTCACAGACTATAAGGATGTATATGTACATATATCTATGTATATGTAAAATATCTGAAAGGAACCTACTGAAAAAGAATGTTGACTTTCAATCCACCCTTCACCTTTAGATGTAAGGTCCTGTGCACCTTTAATAGAATGTGCTGAAGTAATTTTTGGAGGTTTCTTTGTGTTAATTGTTCTGCCTCTCATGGCTAATGATCTCCATTTTAATAATAATGAAAAAGTGACTATAGTTTGCAAAGGAATTGCTACATTTATGAAAGTACTGTGCTACTCCTTCAGACACTGATATATAGATTAGGATACGTCCTGATAATTTATTATTGATGAAATGTTGGAAACATTCAACTACTTTTAAAGTGAAGAGGAAAGGAGAAGGAGAAGGAGGTACAGACTGATAGTCTGTACAAACGTCTTTTGAATATATGAGGTTAAACCAAGAGTGAATGTTATGTTCTGTATTCTTTTACAGATCAGCTGAGCAATGCGATGCTTTATCAGTGGATCTACAAAGACTGTATGGTCAGCGTTATGTGTGAGCTTTTTATAAGGATGAGGTTATCTACGGTTATTACCTTATTTAAACAGATAAACTGTTAAGTTTGAAGATAGGAGTGTTTTTTAATTTCTTTTTAATTCTGTGACACTTTCAAATCACTTTTGATTAACAACTGGTTACTTAAGCTTACATAAGAATGTGAATGAATTATATGTGATAATTTCCCAGCTTTACAATGCAGACGTTATTATTCTTCCTACCAGAACTATTCATCTGCTCTTCAGGACTTACATTAGAGTGAGTCTTTAGGACAGACTCCAGGAAATAACAGAACAATAATTGACTCTCAGTATGTTGGAAGCAATTGGTAGCTGAATGCAACTCTTCTCAGCCTATTACAAAGGATGACATTTAGTAGTCCTTAAAAGGTAACGGAATTTTGTTTGCCGCCACTTATGTATGTGTAACTATTAGCTGTGGCTAGAGGTTTATCTAGCCAGATGAGTGCAAAAAAATTGCTGTATAAATATCCATTGAACAGTGTACAGTTATGTAACTTGGCAATTAAGGGTTGCGATAGAGGAGAGTAGTGATAACCTAAGGAATTTGTGAAGGGGGGGGTTTAGCATTACCCAAATGTTATTTAAGACCGACACTTCTCCGATGAAGGGTAGCGTATGATGCCTACCAAGAGTAGGTAGAACTCTTATTTTTTGGGGGGGAGGGGGGGGTATGTTTCATTACAAAAAATGATACTGGTGATAAGAGCTCGGAAGGTTGTCTGTG
>NW_009661370.1:160898-274641 GCF_000708025.1 Charadrius vociferus
TCCGTCATGCCAGCAGTGCCCAGGCGTTGGTGGTCAGGCTTTACTCTTTGCTTGTAAGATCTGATGTGCTCAGCCTTTTCTAAGGAAATTGCCTAAAACCTGCTTAAAACAGACTGCTTTTCTGTTGTACTAAGAAAACTTCATCTGTAAGCTCCTTTCCCCAGTATTGTCTATGAAGAGATTAAGATGCGCAACCTTGTCTCTACGTTGCTTTTATAATCTTCTCTAGATTAACTGTAAGGGAGTGGGGGAGAAGATAAATAAAAAGGATGTAGTATGGAGATGAGGTCAAAACGTTTTGGAGAGAATCAAAAAAGCAGCTGCTGCAAAGCAAAAAAACCAAGCACACAATCCTGCCCAAGCAACCAACAACCAACCAATCAAAAAAACCACACCAAAAAATCCTCACACACAGAAAAGGCAGGAGGCTTCTATTTATGCTTTTTTTTTCTTCTCTCTCCTGGAAATTGAACTCAGTTACTCTACACTCTGTACATACTGTGGCTCTCATCACTGTTTCTTAGGCAGGGAGGGAGATGTTCTTTTTGCTTCTATGAATAATGGATATCGAAAGTCTCCTTTTGAAGATGCTTCGTTTAGCATTCTTTCCTCCATGTGGGACAATCGTCTAGATGTGTGGGCAGGTTCTAACAAATTTCTGTAGGCTTGTATTTAATGTCTAAGCTTCCATTGATGAGCTGTGTTTCCAGAATGCAGTTAAAAAAAAAATAAAAATTAGATGTTAAATAAGATAGAAGTAGACAACTTTGAACTAGTAAAGCAAAACAGAAAAACTGTTTTTTGCTAGAAAAACAAACAGAATCAAGATACAGTGAAGGAGAAGGATCAGAGATGCCAGGAAACAAGACTATTTCTGACCACAGTGTCCAGTGACATAACACAAGATAGCTCTTCCCCTAGCATAAGGTCACGTTGGCAAGATGCAGAGATCCTGTGCATCTTGCCAACGCTCACATGATGCTCACAAGCACACTGCAGACTGGCAGATAGCAGTGACTATCAGTGGCAGATGCCTGGAACCTGGGGATTAGAGCGCTATTTCTGTATTTATATAACGCTTCTCCTCCAGTGTTTCTGAAGCATGTTAGAAAGGAGAAGTGTCTGGACATTGTCTTATAGCAAGAGGGGCAGAATCATGTAGGAACTGGGATTTTCCTTCATGAGGAGAAGAGAGACTGCTGAAATTTTGTAGCTTTCATTGTGAGCTGAAATTCAAGTTCTAGCTGGATTCAGAGGAACCGAGGACAGAATCCCAGGGAGTCTGCATGCCTTGCTGTAAAGCCAGGCAGTCGGCAGAATGAGCCCACATGGCACCACGCTTGGTTGGTGGTCTGGCAAATCTGGCAGCCCAGTAGACAGACAAAGGCAGAGAGTCCCAGGAAGCAGGAAAGCTGCCAGCCCAGCAGCTTAGCCTGCAAAGGTGAGCAAGGGGCTCGGGAGGTCTGGTAAAGGACTAGGGCAGATCAATTGGTGTGCAGGTAGAAACCAAGCCCCTCGGGTGTCTCTAGGCAGAGATGGTGGGAAGTGTTTTCAGCTTTCCCAAGGGAAATGAAGAGTTTTTCAAGGAAAATCAAAGTTTTCAGGTGCTGTGATTATTTATTATTATTATTAAGGCAAGAAGGAAGAAATTTTTTTATGATGAGGGTGGTGAAACACCGGACCAGGTTGCCCTGAGAGGTGGTATGTTCCCCATCCCTGGAAACATTCAACTTGAGGTTGGATGGGGCTCTGAGCAACCTGATCTGGTTGAAGATGTCCCTGCTTGTTGCAGGGGCGTTGGACTAGATGACCTTTAAAGGTTCCTTCCAATCCACACTATTGTATGAATCTATTATTATTATTATTTTAGGACCCCATTTTCCCCCAAACAAGGATAAAATCAGATTTTAGTGGAAAAAACCTGACCTGGTAGTTGCATGTTTTAATAGTTTGAAAGAGAGTTGTGTGTGTTTATCCTTAGGCTTTGGGAGGGGGGGCATATGCAATGAAAGTGTTTTTTGTTTATGCATCCCTTTGATCTGTTCATCTTTCCGGCCCACCTCACCTCCATCTGTATGTTTGTTCCATCTGATATGCAGATTTGAGCCTTCTGGGATTGAGTTGCTTCTCTGCTGTGCCTAGCACAGCGAGATTTTGAGCCAGGTTCCCTAATTATTGAACAATATCATCTTTGACACTATTTCAGGTAACCTCTGAAAAGTAAATATATAAGACATTTTTAAATTTTTAGGAAACATCTGAAAAATTGATCACAGGATGCAATGTCTTGAGGCTTTTCTCTTTTCATCATAGGGAAAACTTGCCAATTTTGGGAGATTTCAGTGGTTACTTTAAAAAAAAAAAAAAATCCAAAAGGCAGTTTACTGAGCTCACCTTTATTGTTTTATCAGAAGTAGTTTCAGTAGTTCCAGCGATGTACTGGTGAGAACATGGGGGAGGCAGAAGAGTAATGATGAGACAGGACTTTTCCAGAATATTATTAGAACCAGATATGAATTCTGGAGCAAAATCACTTAGGGAGTCAGAAGTTAAGTAAAATCTGTATGTGTGAAGAGATTCTTATTAAAGCATAGAAGATCTGTTTTGTGTGCTCAGGTATGCATTTAACTTGTGTCAATTTTGTGCCTTTTAAATTCACAATTAAAAAAAGGAATTCTCCAACAAATAGCTGCCAAATCTAGAACCTGGAGATTTTTACTACCTGAGCTGACTGGGTTGGAATTCTGTATCCTTTAGATATTTTGTGTGTTGCACACTGTCCATCAAGTGATTTTCTTTATGCGTTTTTTTTTTTTTGGAAGTTGGACAGGCAACACAGTGAATGCATGTGTATGAGAATTAGGGTATGTATAAATAAGAATTCGACTGGTCTAATTGGCAAGACTGTGCTTAATGAGTTTCAGTAGTGCAAGAGACATTTCCAAATGGTCAAATTAACCTCTAACAATTTTTGACATAAGGATTGATGGATTCCTGGGAAGATCTCAGTTGCTAGATTATTTTTTAAAATAGCTTTTCTTACAGTTATGCAGCTTAATTTAGCCATTAGAAGATTTTTCAGTTATTTCTTCTGAAGTGTAATTTTATTTTCTGTGAAAGTATAATTGTAAATCAATGATTTTTGTGAAGTTGTTGACAAAATAAATGATGCTTTAGAAAAGTACACAGAAGATGTTCCTGTTCTCATTATAAAATATAAAAGACCTGGCTACACTGTACTAAAAATAAATATTAACTGCAGCTGTAGACAGAAAAATATTATATAATGTAAAAGAAATTATACGCAATGTGCAAATATTTTATAGAATCATAGAATGGTTTAGGTTGGAAGGGATCTTGAAGATCATCAGGTTCCACCCCTCCTGCCATGGGCAGGGACACCTCCCACTAGACCAGGTGGCCCAGGGCCACGTCCAGCCTGACCTTAAACACCTCTGGGGATGGGACCTCCTCAGCTTCTCTGGGCAACCTGTTCCAGTGCCTTACCACCCTCAAAGTGAAAAATTTCTTCCTAATGTTTAATCTAAAACTGCCCTCTTCCAGTTTAAAACCATTCGCCCTCGTCCTATCGCTACATGCCCCAGTAAAAGTCCTTCCCCAGCTCTCCTGTAGGCCCCCTTTAGGTACTGGAAGGCCGCAATAAGCTCTCCCCAGAGCTTTCTCTTCTCCAGGCTGAACAGCCCCAACTCTTTCAGCCTCTCCTCATAGGAGAGGTGCTCCAGCCCTCGGATCATCCTTGTGGCCCTCCTGGATGCGCTCCAGCAGGTCCACGTCCTTATGTTGGGGACTCCAGAGCTGGATGCAGTATGCCAGGTGGGGTCTCATGATAGTGGGGTAGAGGGGCAGAATCACCTCCCTTGACCTGCTGGCCACACTTCTTTTGATGCAGCCCAGGATACAGTAGGCCTTCTGGGCTGCTATTGCACATTGCTGGCTCATGCTGAGCTTCTCGTCAATCAGCACACCCAGGTCCTTCTCCTCAGGGCTGCTCTCCAGCCATTCCCCGTCAAGCCTGTATTTGTGCTTGGGATTGCCCTGACCCAGATGTAGGACCTTGCACTTGGGCTTGTTGAACTGCATGAGGTTGGCTTGGGCCCACCTCTCCAGCCTGTCCAGGTGCATCTGGATGGTATCCCTCCCCTCCAGTGTGTCTACCTCGCCAAACAGCTTGGTATCATCGGCAAACTTGCAGAGGGTGGACTTGACCCCACTGTCCATGTCCACGACAAAGATGTTGAACAGTACAGGTCCCAGTACTGACTCCTGAGGAACACCACTCGTCACTGGTCTCCCCTTGGACATTGAGCTGTTGACCATAACTCTTTGAGTGTAACCATTCAGCCAGTTCTTTATGCACCGAGTGGCCCATTTTGTCGAATCCATGTCTCTCTCTCTCCAATTTAGAGACCAGGATATCGTGTGGGATGGTGTCAAATGCTTTGCACAAGTCCAGGTAGATGACATCGGTTACTCTTGTCCACTGCTGCTGTAGCCCCGTCATAGAAGGCCACCAAATTTGTCAGGCGTGACTTGCCCTTGGTGAAGCCAAGGCATATTAGTTCATCATGGCATGTAAGGCATGTTTTTATGGCATTTAAGTTCATCAAGGTAGACAGGAAATATGAAGTCTTATATTAGCCCTACTAAAGTAAATGGGGTGAGTATACAAGGCCATCTTTGTTTGCCTGTTTTTTTTTTTTTCATCCCATATGTGCACCTTACCTTATGTTCTTAGCCAGTCATAGCTACATCACAGTACAGTTGTGTAACATGTATGTGTATTGGTCAGGTTTTTCAGGGTGTTCAGCTGCCAGCAAATGCTGTTTCAGGTATATTTAAAAAAAACTTCATAAAATACTCAAACTATATTGGTTAATCATTTTGCAGAGTTGGTTTCACTTTGTTTTTGATTCTTCTCTTACTTTATAGCTCATATAGGAACTAAGCTCTTCTGGAGATCTGTTAAAATGAGAAGTTTAAGTCTTCTTGAAGACTCTGGCCCATTTAAATTTGAATGCTCAGATGCTGTGACCATCCTAAAAAAAGTTGGCCTTTGCATAAATTACCAAGGTTAAGTTATAATCTGAGTGAATCATAGAAATAATTTTTTTTATGTCTTCTTTCACAACCTATGTGAAAACAGTTTCCTTCAGTGTTATTTTTGGCTCTTACTTTAATTGGAATAAGAGGTATAGGATTTCTAGTCTGTAATTTTGGTGGTGCTTTTCAAAATACTACATTTATTTTCATTTTGGTATCATGGAATCATAGCATCATCTAGGTTGGAAGGGACCTTTAAGACCATTGAGTCCACCCATTAACCTAACACTGCCAAAACCACCACTAAACCATGTCCCTTGGAACTTGGCAAAAGCTTTTCAGCTCTCATCACATCAGAAAAACAAGCAAATATTTCCTACTGACTGCTTTGATTAAAAGTTCAAAGTTGTATGTCTTGTTTCATACTTTATGAGTTCTAAAACTTTGCGTGAATGTGCTAATTAGGAAGGAAGTTTGCCTGTGACCTCTACCTGGATTTCAGATACATGTGGGCTTAAGTAAAATTTATTTTCCAAAGGGGTAAGAATTTTACTTTTGCTAGTTCTTATGTCTCTTTAGACCTGTTACAATTATCAGCATCAACACTTTCAAATGCTTAGCTCAGTGTACGGCAGATATGAAGTTAGCTGTACAGCTGCCTTCTTGGTATTAAAACATCTCATCAATGGCAGTGCGCACTCAAGCAGCTGGGAGTCGAACCTAGGATATTGATCTGGCAGACCTCTGGAACTCCATGGCTCTTCTGTCATATTATGTGGATCTTGTCCAATTCAAATGCAGCTTATTTATGATGATGACAACTTTTGCAATACAGTTTTTCTGAATCTAGCTCTATGGCCATGTTATGACTATGCCATTTTTTTGGTATTTTGATGAATTACCGTGTAGTTGAGTGAAGTTTGTAGTACTCAAGGACAATCTTTGACTTGTTTTAGCAGTACTCTTTAAAATTAAATTTTAATTTAATTACTGTACTACTGTACTACTATTAAATTTTTCAAATTGAAAGTCCAATTTTTTAAAAATTTTTTTAAATAATTAAAATTACTGTACTACTATTATAAAACTTTATAATTTAATTAGTAAAGATCTTTAACATAAGACTATGAATGCACATGAATCCATAGAGTTCACACTGAAAATCTAGGGAGTTTTGCTTCTCTTGGCAATTGTTCTGCCCATCTATCCATAACAGATTTTTTTAATTCATTCTTTATATGTATAACCAACTAAGTGAAAACTTTAATACAGCCTTGTATGCCATTTGTCTCTTCCAGTGTTTTATTACATTTCATGGCTTTAAGAGTAATCACCTTGAGAAAGGAACCATCTTTTTCCTTGGAAGTTAAACAACCATTAAGTGTATGTTCCAACGCATACTGTGTTGTATGCATACCCTTCTGGGTGTACAATTATGCTGATAGTAAGGTGCTAATTGCAGTATAACTTATTCCTCAAGTACCAGAGATAAATGGCATTTTTATAATTTTATATAATTTCCTTACTGTAGATAATTACATTAAAGTAATTACGTTACACTCCTGATGTGAGCAGAGTGGTACTATTTCATGTGAAAGCCACAACCCTTATGGCAGCTGTGTAAGTTACATATGGTTATGTATGGTTAATTACAATAACAGGAGTGAGTCATTCTGGTGCTTTAAGATTGTACTTCTTCACCCTCTGGTTACTTCATTCCTACATCCTTGCCTAAGACCATCTGGATCCTGCAGAGATTTGCGTGCTTAACTTGATGTACTAGGGACTTCTGTGGTGCTTGTCAAACTTTATACATGTAAGTGCCTTTGTAAACCTTTGCAGGAACCTTTACTGGAAGTTGCTGCAGGACTCTTTCCCTTCCTTCCGCATTCCTGATTGAAACTATACACTTCCACTTTACCACAAGATGCAAGTCATTAGAAGTTAATTATTAAAATAGCTTTTTACTGAGCTGTCTGAATTATACAGGTCTAGTAAGAGTAATCATGTGATTTTCAGTCTTGTTTTGATCCTGCTTCATGGTGTGTGATCTCCTTACTGTTTTGTACATAGTTGGGGAATGGTACCTAAGTCAGATGACCAACCTCTCTAAGAGGGAATCTTGTTCTGTTTGGCTGTCAGAAGGAATGTGTCGCTCAGCACTGTACCTATTGCTGCTTTACTAAAGTCTGTGTTCAGGTGGGAAAAGTGTTCCTAAATTAAAGACGTGTTTGTAATATACGTTTGGGATGCCCTGGGTATTGGCATTATCTGATAGTGACTTCTTCCAGTATGTGAATCTGATTCTGTGACATAAAATTGTGTTACATAATTCTCTTCGTTTTTTTTTCCCCCTTTTCCTTTCCTTTTTTTCCTTTAAATGAACTGCTGACTTCAAATTCCTGTTTTAAAGTTCGTAGCAGTTCATGGGAAATCTTTCAGCTCACTTCTAAGCAAAAAGGTTTTGGCAAGTAATGTTTGACAGGATCAGATATCTGTAGTATTTAGTAATGTTTGCTGAAAGAATTTTTAATTATTCAGAGGAAAAATAATGCCACACAATAGTAATCTGAATGCAAAACTAGCTATCTTAAATTCTTTACATATACCAAGTTACTAATTGCATTATTGCTTTTAGTTGCTGTTTGCGTCGAGTTTAATTCTTAGAAATTATTTTTCTTGTCCAGTTCTGCAGATGAGCATTAGACTTAGTGAGGGTAATGGTTCAATGTTTTTCTGAACTATAGCCAATTGCAATAGGGCTGCACCTACATAATTCATCAATATTCAGTTGCAAAATTTTGCAGTACGTATGTGCATGATTTTATCACCGAAGCTGTCTACCATTCCTTTATTCTTAAGGTGAATATCTAAGGAAAGCCTGTGTTTTGTCTTGTTTTCTTCCCATTTTGCCTTGTAGAGGGCATATGACCGTATCCAAAGCCTGCAGTGAGCGTTCAGCATCTGAATGTACTTGTGTCAAACGGCTGCAGTGATAATAGGCTGCGGATGATGCAGTCTGCATTGTTAAGTCTTCAGGGAGCCTTGCTCTGATAAACCAAGCTTCATTCCACTGCCGCATTTCAAAGAATAAAGGCAGCAGAAAAGAGCAATGTTATAAGTCCCAGATTAAGTTAGAGGGATGCACAGTGTATTATGAAAGAGCTTCCTGGTCCATGACTAAATACACAATTTTTCATGCATATTGACTGTGTAAGAAAATAAATGTTAATGTTTTGGAAAGTCTCTTACCTCCCCCAACTCCTTGCAACTTTGATCTGGATTCAGTAGCAAGGCTGTCAACCACACTTCTTGCATTTTTACAGTCCTTCCCACCTTTACCAAATATTTGTTGCCATGAAATAATTAACATTTTTACACTACCTCACAGATCTGGAAAGATGTACACGGAAGAAATCCAATTAAGTAGATTCTTATGTGATGTTTTTCGGCAATGTTTTAATAGCCCAAGTACCATTCCAAGGCTTGACCAATAGTTTTAACAGTAATTATTTACATAAGCTAAAAAAATAGCCTGCAATCTTTGAAATAGTTAAGTGATCTCATAGAATTTCAACTTGTAAAATATGATACTTAACTCTTTCCTTACTGCAGTGGAAGCAATAATATTAACTGGCCCGAGTGTCAGGGCTGAGTGCATTAAAGATGTATTGTTGCTACAGTATTGCTTTGTTGCTAATGAACCTGACAGAAGTGAAGCCTTTATCCTGCTCTCCTTTTCTTCCTGTGTCTTGAATGTACTATGAATTCCCATTGCTTTTGGTTATTTTCTACCAAGAAGCTGATAGAAGTTGCATAATAAAGAAATGTAATGCAGATCTCTCTAACTTTAACTATCCATACTAGAGCATGGATAGCATTGGTTCTGAAGTAAATTTGTTTGTTCCTTTTGCTTCTCTGTTGAGAATTGCTGCCAGCAAAGCTTTGGCTTAGCTTCTGGCTATAGCTGTGTAGGATATATAGTTTGTTACAGTATAAGCACAGTCGGTATGTTAAGCACTAAGAGATTTATTTTTTTTTCTTCTTCTGGACTTTCCCTATTTGAATAAAGTTTGATAGTGTGCAGAAATAGAGGTATTTTTGTTCCCCGTCTTATAAAACCTGAGCATCAGTTTTTCAGTTAAGGCCGGTAACACATGGTACTAATTGCCACTGCTACAAACTTTGCCTCAGCCCTTCTATCCTTCTTCAGAGAAGTAGCTCTTCTTTCCTCTTCTAGCTTTCCCAAAAGATGCAGACAGATGTAGAGCCCAACACTGCGGGGTTGCAATTTAGTGCAATATATAGCTTGTCGAGGGGAGCTGGGTGTGGGTAGCTTAGTGTGCTTTTAACAAATAGTGTCTTGTTTCAGCCTGAACTCCCTGACTGTGTGGTTTGCCACAGTATATGGAAACATCAGCGTTCCTTTTATGTAGCTTTTGGCAGCATGAAGAGGCTTGGAGCTGCGTAAGAACCTTTGTAGTTTTAGCCCTTTTGTGCCCTTTTATTAGCAGGGTGTTTTGTTGCTTCAGCAGAAATTACAAATTTAAAAGACTTAATTTCTAAATGCGTATTCAGAACATAAATTTTTTTTGAAACCTTGCTCCTAGTGCTTGTGTTGGAATAAGGAGAGAAATGAAATTTAGGAAAAAAAGAGATTTTTTTTTTTTTCTTCTTTGTCTCATTGTGTTGTAAATGTTTGTATTTTGGTAGCAGAATCAGATCAAGTGAATCGTACCTGCAGTAAAAGCTGTAGCAACCAGAGCTGTATTTCAGTTCCAAGAAATAAATCTTGAAACCGTAGCTACAAAACTCCTTGTTGAATATTTGGGTTTTTCATGGTTACCCTTCAAGGTTGTCCAGTTACTGTTTTATTATAAGCCTGATTTTTTTTTTTTTCTTGTGATTTGATTTATATGGCAACTATCGAAAATTATGAATAGAATTTATAGAAATTAAAAAGCATTGGTTTTCATGTGTATAATACTTAGAAATGTAGGATGTAATGTTAGGATGTAATTATGTCCAACAGCCTTTTATGTTGATTATGCCCAGACTGACTGGTATATCACCTTAGCAAATTTAGCAAAATCTACGTTTGGGTTGGCTTATGTTGTTACAACTAACTGAAATTTATTCTATGGCTATTCCTTACCAAAAATATTACATAAACACTTGTTGCTATTAAACTGATAGAGGTGAAGATTTCCATTAAATATCTGATAAAATTCTGCTTCATGGTCAAAAATGTAGCATAGTTAATGAACAGAGATGACTATTTTGATAGACTTTATACTCTTTAAAAAATATCTCCGTAACTTTAATATCTATGAGATGAAATTTTGTTGCAAACTTCACTCTGTCATCTCCTATGACAATTCCAGGTGTCAACACGACCAACTATATGCTTACAGCACGTTCCTTGCATAAGGAACAAGTGAGTTCTGTTCTTGTACTGTCTTTGTGAAATTGCCAAGATAATACAATGGAGATGGAAAAGAGCAGTGGAATTCAAACACATTTGTATACATATGTGTTAGGGAAAAAGGAGTATGTGGGCTGTTAGTCATCCAGAGTCTGTGAATACACGTTCACAATAATTGACACAACTCAGCAACAGGGAGTTAGTCTGAGGTCCTGGATGGTAGTTTTCGTTGTGAACAGATCAAGCCTGTTACATCTAAGTCTGTTTCGTGAATAAATAAAGAACGTAGCCAGTAAATGGAAGAAGATTGTGCTAGTTACCTCTAATTTGGATCATGGTTTTCTACATGGTGTTCTATTTAACTTGTTTTGTTCAGTGTGCCAGTGAGTAGAGGACAGATAGTCTACAGGGTTACATTCATCTAGGTGACACTTCAAAAAATTGATAATAAGAACTTGATAGTTTTCAAAAAAAAAAAAAATATTATAAGATCCAGATGCCCTGGGTATATCCCCTTTTCTGATGCTTATCTTCAAAAAGAATACTATTTCTTTCTGAAGAAATATTAATATAAATTCTTATTACGGTATTTGATCAAAAGTGCAATATATGAAAAAAAGCAAGGATCAGTAGTCATCTCAAATTATGCAGTAAATAAAAGTCAGAGTTCTTTTGTCATAGTTTTTAAAGAAAGTTAGCAACGTTAACAGATATTTCGTAGCCACTTCAGGGGATATATTTTTGTTATTAGCTGAGAGTCTCTGTTCAATTGCTCTTTCTCTGCTTTCTGGCTTCTGATATTTGTCGCTTTCCAAGCCTGTATCCAGACGGCATGACAGCATCATGATGAACAATAATAGAGCAAAACGTAGTATAACATAGTTTGGGGTGTTGTAAGACTACATGGCCAGGAGGAACTATTGTAATTTGGTTGTTTAACCTCCTGGTTAGCATAGAACACTAAACATCACTGACTAAACTCCATCCCAAATTGCCTCTAATCTTTGAACAGGAACAAAATCTCTCTGTGATCTGAGTATTTTGTCCTAATTCTGATAGTTGGGCCTATATAAGGTTATATATACATATCAAATACGGATAAACATTTAGAGTGAAATTGTTCTTAATAGTATTTAATATATGTGCTCCTTAACTTCAGAAGCTCTGAACAATAAATCCGTATGGAAGTCATTTGCACATTAATGAACTCTATTCTTCTTTTCTTTGTGTTTGATCAGAACAGCTTTTGCGATTCCTTACTTCTTTTAGTGTTTTTCTTTGGGGTTGGTTTGTTGTTGTTTTTGCAATTTTTCTTTTTTGTTGTTGTTGTTTTTTAAGGCATGGTATGTTATTTTGAGAGCCATCTGATTGCATAGCATAGGAGATTAGAAAATCTCAGCGGGGATTTTGGACTGTTGTGATACATTATTTTTCTAATGATAAGGAAACTGGAAGGATGGAATTGTTTTGATTATTGAAGGCAGCTGTAACCTTTTCTCACCTTTCCTTATAAGCAACATCTCTATTGTGGAGAAAGCGAAATTCGGAGCAGGAGAAGTGGTGGCCATATGGATTTGACTGAATCAAGCTTTGAAGGATGGGAGATGCTAAGGATCAGTGCAGAGGGGCAAAAGCCGACATTATCTGTGTATTGCTGGGTCCTGCATGTTATATAGCATGTTTTTTCTGCTGCTTAGTGCTGCCAAATGCTTTTTGTCTTCTCTTTCTAATCCAGAACTCTCTGAAGTAAAGCTCAAGCTTTTTATGAGGGGTATGTATTCTGCACATCGCTTATCCCGACTGCAAAGGCACCACTGATGTGTTCCCCGATTAAACAATGGATAAAGCGTAAGAATAAGTCTAGGATCTAACATTAGATATGACTCTGTATTAGGCATAAAATATTTAATTTATATTTCATATTTAAACCCTATACACCAAGTCACAGAAATTCAGAAGCGAAGAAGGGAGAAGTGTTAGAGTACCCAGTATGATGCCTTTCAAATTAGAAGTGGTAGAATGTATATTAGAAACATGTCATTAATAAGCTTTAAAGGCAGGCTTGTACTTGATTCTGTGCCAAGTCATGTGAACAAGAGATTTTTTTTAAAAGTGATTGCAGCGGGGTTCAGTGTTTACTCATGATTTGATGAAGGGTACTCTATAAGATGGTTCTATCTTTTGCAAAAATCTAATCTTTATTAAAAGTAAATTAGCTGTCATATGGGTAACACTTTGAAATAAAGCATAAATGCAAACTGGATATAGCATTTCCTTTGCTACCTGTTGTGAATCATCTGTGAAAAGCACATTACATTCAAGTATGAAGATTGTCTTCTTATGGCCATCTTGATTTTGACGGGTTTTTTTCTTCTTTTTTTTTTCCTTCCCTTTGGAATGAGGTATATGCATAAAGTCTATGGGAAGATAAACTGAATAAGAAGCTGTGTCTAACTTATGAATGGCCACATATTTCAGATTGCAGTTTAATTTAGATGAATCAAAACAGAGCTTGTGTGGATGTCCAGAAGGGTTAAACCAGCCTGAGGTGACTTAGTAATGTGATGGCAGATGAAAGTTAACAAAGACACAAGTGAGAGACTTTATGATTCAGAGCATGTATTTTTATGTGTAAGGACTCCTAATTGGGGAGGTTTCATCAGGAAATATTCTTTAGGTTTTCCTAGTTAGTTTAGTAAAGAAGACTATGTAGTATACAGAAAGCAATAAAAGAACAAATTAGAAATATTGGGAAAGGAATGGAAAACTATACAGAAAAACAGTTATTGTAGTAAGACTGATTTGCTGTTATTACCACTTCAGTATGGTGTTAATGAAAGAAGTTCATGTAAGGATACAAAACAGCTGTTGTACTGACAGAACTTCAAATGCAAAGTATCTGATATACAAAAGGCAATTTGGCAAGGTTTTAAGGACCTTTTTCTCTTGATAACTATAATATTGAAGTTAAAATGTTTTGCATGAACAGCCCTTAGCATGATTGCCTTCTAGAATAAGGCTTGGATGAATTATGCAAAGTAATGAAACATATGGTCAAGGCTGGTCAGATGCTACCTTTGATATGTTGCTTAATGTAAGGTGAAGATGCATGGAATGTTACTGCATTGTAAATTTAAAAAAAAAATAATCCTTGCTGCAGATGCAATAGAACTGGAGATGTCTGGAATGTAACAAAAAATTAAACGGTTTCATGAACCCCAGATCTCTCTGTGGTGGGTTAGTTGTTGGCCAGCACCAACACAGTCTCTTGCTCGCTCCCCACACTGAATGGGATGGGGGAAAGAACTGGAAAAGCAAAATCAAGGAAAACCTTGTGAGTTAAAATAAAAGGAGTTCAATTAGTGAAGGAAAAAGGTGCCCCCACCCTGGCAAGTGATGCAAAGGCAATCGCACCACCTCCCAGAAACAGACTGATGCCCAGCAAGTTTCCAGGCAATGGCTACTTTGGAAAGACTGTCCCTCAGTTTTTATTGCCGAGCATGACATTACATGGTATGGAATATTCCACAGTTCAGCTGTCCTGACTGTGTCCTCTCCCAACCTCTTGGCCATCCCTAGCCTGCTTGCTGGGATGTCAGGGTGAGAAAACAGAGACACCTTGACACTGGGCAAGCACTGTTCAGCAACGGCTAAACCACGGGTGTGTTATCCAAACTGTTTTAGTCACAAATCCAGAACAGAGCACCTAACGGGCTACTATGAAGAGGATTAACTCTATCCCAGCTAGACCCACTGTAGTGACTGATCCATCTTAGGCACTTCTGAAGCACTCTCTCTGTAGTACATAAGTACTGGTAGTACCATGGATAGACTTGTTAACGAAGGTCTCAGTTCTTTATCTGTGTTCACAAGGAGTAGCACATTCGTCTTACTTGTGCAGGTTCTGCATAGGTTGGGACTGCTTACAGGAAAAGTCTCAGAATCAGCTTTACGCTATAAAATCAGTGATATTTCTTCTTTCTTTTTCTGCTGCATTGCTGTCTACAAGATGGTGTACCTGGACAGCTGTCACTGTTATATAAACTTCAAAGCACTTAGTTTCCTAAGCATTTTGCAATTGAATAGATTCTTGGGTGAAAAAAGTTTTAGAATTAATTTGAGAAACTGTGAACCTCAACCCAACTGTCTGAAGTTTTTTCATATCTGCTCAAGTTCTGTCATATGTTTTTAAAACCTGCAAGAGGCTGAATTATCTGGAGAAGTACAATTTTAGACTGAAACCACTACAGTCAAACCTGTTGCAAATCTCTGTTAGGGGTTCATTGTCCATTGTTTCTAATTCTGTTTCTCAAATGTTTTCATGTTATTCAGAAAAGGCATCGTGGAATAATGCCTTCTCTCTTAATACTATTTTCCAATTTTTTTTACCCTCTTAGGATGGCATTTTTAGCTACCGAGTTCTTACATTCTGAAATTTGAATAGGTATGTGTGAAGTGAACCTGATTTTCCTTTGCATCAAACTAGTTCCAAATGAATGTACCTCCAGCTGGAGTAATATGTTGGCAAATCAAGGTGGATGTCTGCAATGTTCAGGTTAATAAAAGAGCAATTTGGAGTTCTCCTAAATCTGAGCTTGCCTTTTGATTTCCTACATATTTCTGCTCCAGTATTAGTGATATCTGATCAATCTAATTAAGTTGGACTTTGTGCTAAAAGAGGATAAAATGAGATTATTTTTTTAAAAGGTTACCATTCCCAGTCACACTTGAGTTTTACTTTTGGCATGTTTAAGATTAACTTATAGCTACACATGAAATTCCCATTTTCCAACTTCGGAAATTAAAAGTTGGTTTGGGTTCAGTGTCTTGATTAAGCAAAGCTTCAGACAGTAACTGAGGATTTCGCTCCAGCTGTCATGGTGGGGCACAATGTGTGTGTGAATTTCCTCCTGAGGCTGAGAAAGATCCTCTGGCTAGATAGCATGACCTGGTGATACGTGTAAGATGATACATGGCAGTTCTTCTTGTTAGACTTTCTTGAACTTCTCTTTCTCATTTCTGTTTGTGAGTTCCAAGCCCGGCTTAGAACTAATATTTTATGCTAGGTAACCCTGGCATAATACTCTGTATTCTTAATATCTCTTCTTCATTGCCTATTTCTCAAATGACTACAATATAAAGTAATCTTTGCAGAAAGACATGCTACTTTGTATTTGAAAAGCTATTATGAGTAGCTACGAACATAAGCATTGACAATATTTAGGAGAAAAAAAAATTGCTTCCCATATACAGAATTCTGGCTGCTACGTACCTGTCTCTTGTCAGGGGATATGGTGTTTGATTAAAACAGAAGAGGTTTTCTCTTCTATTTGAGATTTACTAAGAGCCACAGATGAAATATCCAAAAGAATTTTTCAGTGATTAATATCTTATTCTTGTTTTAAACTTAGTTGTTGTGTAAGACTTTTATTATAAAACATAATCATTAAATAACTATGGTTTAGATATACTAAGAATACTTGAATGTACTTAGAACGTCCATTGGATATATCCTCAAAGACATCAGAAAGGATTTAGTTTGAGAATTAAATGAGTATGTGAAAGAAATGCTGTTTTTTTGTTAGTGTATCAGTTTCTAGGCTTGTTCTTAATTGTAATAGCTTCCACTTGGAGACTGATTTGTGGAATTATACAAATGTGCTGAACATGACCCTCTTGAAAGTCACATTCATTGTCAAATGATAACAAATAAAGCAACTGATTTAATTAATACATTAATTGTACAAAGTTTTCACTGAAACAGATTCTTGATTACTCCGTTTTCATTCCAGAACTGAAGAGCCAGGAGGCTCTCCAATAACAGCTTTAGGATATAGTGTGCATTTGTCATGTACTCTTATGACTTTTGTGCAGCTACCTAAATTGAAAATATATAATCTTTTGAGGGGGAGGGCAGTAGGAAACAAGGGATTTTTCCAAAATGATTAGTGGACCTAGGAGCACAAGATCAAGTCATTTAGGTGCTTATGAAAATCCTACTCTTTAGTGCCAATGCCAGACTTTGGTTGAGGTTTAGAAAAAGCGGTGAGGGTGGGGAGCGGGTAATGCCTTCAACCTTCTGTTCTTGGAAATAATCATCTATTGCAGTAATCATAGGGGAAGGGAGAGGAAAGAAACTGTAAATCCCTTACAAATGCTAATCCTATCATTGTTAAATTTCTATTAAATGCCTGCGGATTCTTAACAAAGTTTTACTGTGTGCCATTTGGAAAAGCAAATGTTAATTCCAATGAGTATTTTTTAGGGAGAGGCATATGTATTAATGTTAAGGCAAATAATGTTAAATGCATAGCCACTTCTGTTTAGTCAAAAAGCTTTGGCAGAGTCAGCCTGAAATTCCTAATTGTCTTTGTGCTAATAAAAAACAACTGCTTTTGTTGTCTCTTGTATAGATAGGTTCTTGTGCCTGTTTACACTGGAGAAAGGAGGCCAAAAGTAAGGGGTGGTGAAGAACAATCATAGAATGGTTTAGGTTGGAAGGGACCTTAAAGACCATCTAGTTCCAACCCCCCTGCTGTGGGCAGGGACACCTATGCAAATCTATGCAAATTTTTATTTATTTTAGAGAGAGAAGTGACCCTTGATAAAATGTATTTATTGCTGTTATTCTAGTATTTAGACGAGAATTACACTAATTCAGCTTTAATTAGAGTGGATTATTTCTTCGGTGTTGAGCATGTGGAAGTTAGGAAAATTGTTTGCCTGTTGCACCTTTGTTAAATGAGAGGAGACATATATATTGACTAAACTGAAGATAATAGCATTTTTCCCTGTTTTGGGGCTAGTTTGTGGTAGCGTTGGAGAATGCAGGCTACAAAGAAATTAAAGATTTTATTTTCCAGATATTATTCACTTTAATTAAGAATCATAGTTCTTCTTACCCTGCTAACTACTTTTTAGCTATTTTTATGAAGAATTCCATTTGCATGTGTCAATAGTACCTTTAAGTTCTCTAGGTTCCAAAAAGCTCTTCAGATTTCCATTTCTAATATAAGTTAAAAGTAAAAAATGGATTGTTTTAACAAGTGCACACTGTTTTTTAGGGAGCGTTTACTTGTTAAAATGAAATTTTGTAGTCTACCTACTCAATGTTGCTATCATTTCCCTGAGAAGTTGCCAGTCACACTGGGGAGAGTTAATCTTATCTTGATGTGTGCATTGAAGGCAGATCAGATAAATTGTACCCTACAAGGCTCTGTTTTCCTTGTTTTGGTGAGAAGATGAGCTGCATGTAACTAACTCGGATGTCAGTATGTACACCATGGTTGTCTGCAAGATGAATTTCATCCATTTTGATTAAATTGGGATAGAGGAGATATCTCTGACAGTTCTTATCCCAACGTTCATTGTTTTTTATTTCCAACCCTCAATCTTCTTTTTAGAGGGAACACTTGTAGAAGGTTTTACTGCAAGACGGGTGTGCTCTTGTCCTGCTTCTTGTATTAAGCCTTTTTTTTTCTAGCTGCTCTTGTCATGAGCCAGGACTATAATGTTTCAGCAGTAATACATATAACGAACATGAAGATGGTCCTTGTATCAGAGAGGCCTAAATTTAAAAATAGGAAAAGAAACAATGGAAAAATAAAGATGGAGAAATTTTTGAGAGAACAATGTTAGCATGATAACGATCTTATTGCACCAACAGCCGAATATTGTTAAATTTTGTTAGACTTTTACGTTCTGTGTAGAAAGGAGATTTTTCTGAAAGCTGGGCTGAACGCTTAATTGTAACACAGCAGTTATTACCAGGTGACCAAAAAAAAAAAAAATCAGGTCAAAAAAACTGTAGCCTGTTTTGGAGTTGAAAGGCTGGAGTTTTGGAGTGGAAAGCCTGGTGGTTGTGTGAGTAGTGGTGGTGTTGAGTCTTGTCTCAAATGGCCAGTTTGGGGTGATGTGATGGGGTGCCTCGTCGAATACTTGCCTGAATACTGTCTTAGTGCAACTCAAGCCAAAAGATGTACTGTTGGATGCTTTTTTCAGTAATTTTCATGAAGGACCATGGAGCAAAGCAAGGATGTTACAGATTAGATGATTTTGTAAGGTCATTATATGCTTTCAGGGATAGTTCAGAGGTGTGCCAAAGGACCAGCAAAAGCCTAACGCAGCAGAAAGTTTTATTAGAAAACAAGATAGTTACAGCTTTTTAGCATGCTGTTTCTTTTTCTTGAGCTTTCATCAGGATTCCTTTATTTCAAGCTGTCATTGCATGAGGAAACAAGTAAGAGTGTGTTTTATGGAAGCCTGTGTATTTAGGTTTTGGAAAGTTACCTCCCTGCAGCTTCCACTGACATTAGTTGCACATACAGGTGCCCAGTGCTTCTGAAAAGCAGACCATATGTCTCTTCCCTCCCCCCCCCCCCCGAGTTTTTCTTTATCTAACTTAAATTTGTGGCACATGGTTACTCTTTGACTTCTACATTGCTGAAACCAAAACTTAAGACAGAAAAATACAGTTACTGTTACACTTGGGGGGAAGAGTTGGTGGACAGTGTCTTTGTGCTGATTTTGTATCTTGGTGGTAGCAGACACTAGAACACCTGCCTGAAGTGGGGAGATTTGGAAATATGCATGTGGGTGTCTTGAGATTCAATGGACTAGCATTAAAAATAAAAAAAAAAAAAAAAAAAAAAAGAGGAAAAACCCCCACCTACCTGCAGTAGCACCCCTGAATACATGCTTCACTGGTGTTGGAGGGCATGAATGGACTTTTGTCATTCTGACTTAGGGAAGAAAAAATGTTTACTTGATGTCAGTACTCCCTACCTGAATAGAGCGCAGCTCAAAAGCCAGCCCTCAAAATTAAGAGGCGAAAGTCAGAGCATGGCTATGGCCCTGTGCTGCCAGTGGGGCTGGTTACCCTCTGGTCCTGGCACGCTGTGTAGCTTTACTCCCACAGGTAGGGAAGCACTCAGGTAATTCAATGTCACAGCACTCATTTCCTGCATTTGATTAACTAGATTACAATCTGATTATTTCATTATTTGTTAATATGATGTATGCTATTCCATTGCACGGTAGCTAGCTTTCATATTAAAAATAGCAAAGTCAGCCACGAAATCTTAGAACAGCTGTATGGTTGAAATTTTAACTAGACAAAGGCCATTTCTTTAACATTTGAAAATTAAAGTTATCTCACGTGTAACCCTATCAAAGTCAACGCAGGATATGTTTCAGATAAAACTATGTCAATTTTGCAACTTCCCTGTCCACAGTAGTTTGCAAAAGTATAATAATAAAATATTACCACAGCTCAACCTATTTGTAAGTATATGTGACAACTCCAATTTCAAGATTTTTTAATTTAGTTTTAATTGATAATTAAACAAATGGAAATGGAATTCTTGGAATTCAGTAAAACTGTTGGTCCCTTTATTTTTGCATCAGCTACCTCACTTCTAGTTTTCTGTTGAGTGTGGGCTTGTATTTGCAAAGTAATATACATTTTGCTGTGTCACCTTGTTTTGAAGAGCAATGTAAAAAGAGTAGATTTTCTGTCTGCCTTGGTGTTGAAGAGGAAAGAATCCCGCTTATCTTCCTTGCTGTGCTAGTATGATAAGCTCAAAGAACCGTATACTTGCTAGCATAAGGTGAGTTTAAAACGCACAGCATTGCGTATTACTATCAGAATTTTATAACATATTTTCAATACCCCTTCAGTCATGGCCTTTTATGAAAGGTTTTTAGGTTTTTTAATTGTGTAGCTTACGTTTCAGCAGTTTATGTTATGAGACCACTGCCCTTCCCTTTCAGTTGCACACAAGACTTCTTGCAATTCTAGCAATTATGTACATGATAAATTTATATGCAATATATCTATTCTTTCATAATGTTTTAACTTCTTTGGAAGGAGTCATTGTAGAGAAATAAAGTGATTCTCAGGGGTACTAGCTGAGGTTCTCTAGTGGTCCCTTTGTGGTCCCTAGGAACATCTGGTCAAGACTGTTACAGGGTAAGCAAGGAGTAAGAGATTAATAACGTACGGTTACAGTGCTTGGCAAAAGATCATAGATTGATTAAATATTTCTAGTTTTCTACTAAAACCTGGCCATTTCTAAGAACTCAGACAATTGACCTTCTTTCTCAGTGTCTCCATTTTGTAGCTATACATAATGGTATTGCCTTTTAACTGTAAAGCCACTTTTGAGAATTATATTTACTTTTTGAAGTGCATGGCAAGTTAGAAAATTTATGCAAGCAGCAGTTATTTAATATTAGAACACTAATTTTAGATTGTTTTTAATGGAGAACACTTTGCATATAAATAATCAGTGCAATTCTCCACTCTGCTGTTTGGGGTGAACAGCAAAAAGACAAATCTCTTACATTAGGATGGTGAAATATATTTGATATGGGTAGAAATGTGATGCATTTCTATCCATCGTGGCTTTCTCTTTGTTAGTATATAAATGATATTGAATTTGACTTGATGCTTGTTCACTACCTATTAGTACTCACTATTAGCTTTTTTTTTTTTTTCTCAAGGTCTTGACACTGCTTTTTTGCAGGTTTTTCTTCGACAGAGCTGAATGGTGACATCTGTCTATTGTGTTGTTAAAAACAATTTTGGACAGATACTTTTTCCTAGGATAAACTGCAACACATGATTGTTGGGTACTATGGAAGGAAAATGTAATAGCCAGTAGCTGATATTTCTTGATTAGTATTCTCTTTTTCACTGTACCCTACTAGCTAGTCTGTCATGCATTTATTGGTACAGATAGAATTTCCACGATCATCCACTTGTTTTTCATTTTAAGTGAATTTACTTTTTATGAAAGGCTTCAGGAAGTTATCCTTATTGACAGAAGCCTGTCTGAGTATCCTACAGCGCATGTGCAATTTTTTTGTCTATTTCACGTGCCGTAGCTCTTTCACTGAGGAACCACATGTAGGAATGTAATTTTTTTTTTTTTCAATCTTGTTGTTTGTTTTGGAGGGGATGTGGGGTTTTCTTCCCTTTTTTTTTTTTTTAACTATTTGTTTTTTGTCTGCTTGAAGACATTGGCATTTAACTACAGTAGTTAGTTTTAGGTTGTCCCCAGCGTTGAGAAGGAATAAAGACAAGATTTCATCAGAGTCCTTCCTTGGATTTGCTCACTGAACTCAAGTTTTAAATGAAACATTTTAGCCTTAATGAACCCACTTCTGAAGAATCTGGTTTCATCAGGAAATGTAAACCTTACGAGGTCCTTGTGTTGAGTAGACCTTCTAACAGTCAAATAACAACTCAAACCAGAATAAATACATCAACATTATGTTGATATTTTATGTAAATATTTGGTATGTTTTACAGTCCTGAAGTGTGCCTTGCAGAGCTACAATACCCTCGGAGAGAAGGATGCTGAGAGCATCGTGCCCAGAGGTGGGGTGGCAGCCTCCAGAAGGAAGCAGAGGGAGGCAGCAGTGCTGTCCTCTGACTGAAGAGGGTCTGACATTGTCTGTCCAGATGTTGTGTGGCTGTTCCATCGAACCCTTCCCTGGGATAGCCAAATGTAGCTGTCGCACATAGGGTGCTTTTCCTTTACATTCAGTGGCATATGTTTGATCTAGTGGGGTAAGTATTATATAAACTGATTTAGTCCATCAGTAAACCAGGGTGAGGCCTACTTAAGATGCCCTGAAGGTAAAAGCTATAAAGATATTTGGAAATTTGGGATTACACTCTCAAAGATCTGCATTCACCTAGCTCCTGTGCATCTTGACTACCTGATTTGCTCTTGTCTGTGGAAGAAACCCTGAAGTTTTCTGAGAGAATGAGATAGATTAATGCTTTTCAGCTCAGATCAGATGTCTATTCACCTGTTTTGCTACTAAGCAAAGAGAGAGTATTTTAAAATTGAACTCTCAGATTTTGTTCTTTATTTTGTGTGCGCGATTGTACTTTACACTTACCTTCAAAAGTACCAAATCTATGCAGTGCCAGCGGGTGTCATTTCATACCTGGTATTGTGGAAAGCCACAATGTCTGAAGTTGTGCTCTTTTACCTCCCCACACGGAGTAATACATCCATAACTCTACCGGAGTTAGAAGTTTGAAAATATTTTAAAAAATACTAGCTTTCATTTCTGACTGATATTCATCACACGAACATAGCTATAGTACCTCACCATAGAGAGAGAGCAAATTCATACATTGTTATTTGCACGTAACCTCATGCAACAACATATCCCATTACTTTAAAAAATATCAGCTGTTTAAAGTTATCTTATTAACAACAATTTTCTAGGTATCTGTTTGAATCCTAGTTATCCCTGTTGTGTTAGTCTTTTTACGAAAAGACGGGAACTTTGATGACTGTGGCCAAGTATATAACAATGTTCCTTTATTTTAAAAACAGAACAACCTTGCCCCCTCCCAGCCCCAACCTGCTGAAACTTACAACAGCACATAAAAATACGCTGTAATATCCTGCTATTTACTGTTGATATCTATGGGGTTAAATATTTACTTTAAATCTTCTTGGAAGACACTGAGTTCCTCACAGTCAACATCCATCTTTACCAAATGTCAGATCACATTTTGGTTTGCTAAGCAGAGCCTGGACAGTGTTAATTTTTCTTGTAATGTCTAGTGAAAGGAAAGCCTTGCACTCTCTCTCACAGTTCAGCACTGAAATGAAATACATAATTTATGAACTGACAAACAAGCTTATAATGTCTAATAGAATTTTAGTTATTATTTGTATGCCTTATGCATGTCTGTAGCTACAGAGGACAGAGAATGTGCTATTTGTTAGCATTTTATTTAGATGCTTCTTTTCCATGAGACTAATAATAATTTTGTACTTCAGTGTTCTGGTATCATCTTTGAAATCTTATATGCATAATAATTAAGTAAAGATTCCTGTGAAGAATCATAATATTTAGAAAGAAGTAAGGTATTTTGAATCTAGCTTTTATCCTGCATTGTTTTTTTTGGTTAATTGGTTTTGTTTCTATAGAGCCATAACATATGTCATAGCTGCTGATATTATCTGTTCCCCCGGCTAGTTCAAAAAATGACTGTGGGGAACATTAAGGAAATGCTGTTCCGCAGTGACTGCTTTATTTAGATTGAATGTGCAGGGTTTATGCGTTATGTTCTCAAGGTTTATTTGTATGTAATACTTTGGGTGTCTCTCACATAGCCTTGGAAAACATGTGATAATATTAGACCAAGGTAGGGAGCCAAAAACATGAATGATAAAGGTTCATGGAGCCTGTCAGGCCAGACAGAAAAGATTCAGGAGTTCTTACCTAGATAAGGTGAAAAAATATTCCTATAATACGGTCAAGTCTGGTTTCCTCCAAAAGCTCGTATATCAGTATCATGTTATAGGAGATAACCTTTAGTATAAACCGAGATGTGGTGAGAAGACCATTTACTGAAAAATATACTACTCAGTGTTGTAACTGATGCTAGAAACTATGTGTTAAGGAGATAATTTTTTTTCCAGAAATACTGGGAAGGAGGAATTGAAGAAATGAAGCATCCTGTGAGCTAAGCTTCTGGATATTTTTTTTAAATAGGTGGCGAAGTAATAGACAAAAATAAAATATTCAAGGTAGCAATCGGGGAGTTTGAAGCCTCTAAGAAAAAGTGATGTGATGAAAAGTTTTATTTCTTGGGATTTTGATATTCTTAAAGAAAAAAAATTCTCATGTTATTGATACAAGAGTAGTGCTGGAAGAACTTTTTCTGATTGCAGTTTGTAGCAGAGGAAAAGCAGCACTTGCAGTTATTCAGTAAACAAATGCCGGGATTTTAGAAAAGAAGTAAAAAAGCTGTGCTAAATACTTCTACCTCAAAGCAGTGGGTGTATTCTTTTGTCCCTGATCTTGCTGCCAAAGTCAATCTCTTACCTCAGGTTTGCAAACCTGACTACAGATTCAGCCAAGTATCCAAAGCAGAGAAGTCCTAATTGTGACATTAACGTTATTCATGCAGCTTTTTAATCATAGGATAATATTAAGACATGGATTTCATTTCTGCATAAAATTAAAAGACAGAAATATCAAAGATCATTTGCAATTAAAACGGATTTATTTTGCAGTTTTAAAGTTGTAAATCATGTGTTGTATATGTTCCATTCAAACTATTAATCTCCCAATAGAGGAATATTAACGCTGTTGTGCAAATTGCTAGCAAAACTCAATCTGTTCAGGGAAACTGGAACCAAAATGAAGCAGAGGCAGAAGAATGTATGATAGAGAACTTATTTTATGAGGTAAACGAGAAGAGAGTAGCTTCCTCGTGTAGGAAAGTTTAAGGCCAAAAGGAAATTTAATTGCTCTGAGAGGAATAATACATCAGGGAGGGGAAAAAATAGAATTGTAGAAGCTCAGCAACTTTTTGTTATGTGAACACATACATTGGATAAGAATAAAATGTAGGGTGGAAATCAAAATAAATTTTCTATTGTAATTATTAGCCTCCCTGTTCAGATCTGTGTAAGAGAAAGCAGGTGCATTTAAGATGGAGAGAATTTAAGGGAATTATATGACGCAATATTTGCAATAGCAGGGGATTTATTCATTGACCCAGGAAATCCCTTGTAACGTCTCTTCCTATATCGTAAAATTCTCTATTCTAGGACCTACTTTTTTTTTTTTAATGTTACATGGTAGAAAGTATAGGTTAGTCACTAGACATGATTTCTGAAAAACTTTTATTAGATGATCAGCTTTGTCATAGATTTTCAATGTTTCATGCAGGTCTCTGGTTCCCCATGCTGAATACCACTATTACTAATAGTTTTCCCTCACACCTGTGTTTTAAAGGTGGTATTTCAAGAGTAGTTGTGAGGCACTTGGATAATTAATCATTTAGGAACTTAATGTCACGCAAGATTTTGCTACCCAGCTGTCTCTTTGAGGCTATGACTTTTGCTCTGGCAAAAAGTGGATGAGTGGCTTCTGAGTGGCACTGACAAATACTTCCCTGCAAGTTCATGAGGAGAAGGGGTTTAGGACTCTTTCTGTAAAACCCAAGAGGCAGGTCTCGGTGCTTCTGCTGTCAGGTAAGCAATCCACTTGGGGACTTCTACAAATCTAGGGCAGCTCTACTCTGCCTTAGATTGTCATTGAAAGCTGCCAGAACAGCCAAAAAGCCTCTGATAAAAGCATAAAATAACACAGATAAAAGCATAAAATAACACCAATAAAAGGAATGGAACTTGTTAAGAGATGGCTCACTGGGTCTGAGCCAAGTAGGGTGCTATGGATAGTCTTAGTTCCTGGAATTTGCAAATAGACCCAGCATTGACTGGTGACCAAAGCCTGACAGATTTACATACTTCTAAATAGCCTTAGTAATAGATCTGCAATCAAGTGTCATTATTTTAATGTAATTCCCTGTACAGAATGATTGAGAGCCTTTATTAGCTTTGTATCACAAAGTCCCAAAGCTAAAGATTGTCAGAATGAAGGAAAAGAATGAGTTTAATTATGCTATAGCCTTTGTATACCTCGTTGTGCTTTCTTCTGGTACTTAATTGTCCAATTAAGTTGACAGATGCAAAAAAAGAATCCCAAGTTTTGAGGTTTTTGTAAGTTATGGATGGCTGTGTTGGCCCTATTGTGGCCTTGCTTATAGTAGTGTCATCTTTTAAAAATGTTTTATGAATTTCCACAGACAGCAGTGTTAGAATGTGTGGAAGTACCATATTCTTATCTCCATGTTAGGGATAAGGAGCTGAGACAGGGTATTTGCTGTCATCAAAAAGGAGAAAATATTTAGACAGGTCCCTTAGGCAGAAAACCATTACCTCTTTGTATGTGCATTTCCCATTTCAGCTAATTGTAATATTTGAAGAATTGATGGGCATTGACTCCCTTTTCCTGTGACACAGCATTTGTAAAATAGAACAAATTGAATTTTTCCTGTTACTTTATCTCAGCTTGATGAAAACAGCATCAAGCTGATTAAGGATAGCTGTTGCTTCCATATGCATGGCAGCTGTGCATCTTGTCTGCTGGAGAAGTCGTTTGTTTCTTGGTCAGGACTGAAAGGCAGCTTTTAACTTGTCCTGGGGAAGGGGTCTTATGCAGTCAGGGAACAAGTTAATTTTGCTCTCTTCAGGCTGAATGACAAGTTTATACTGTAAGCTTATACTGCATGCTTCATTTTGAGGAGTAGAGTGATTTTTCTGATTTCTGATTCTGATTTTCCACCAATTTGCTCACAGGGGGGAGAACAGTTAGGGTGGCAAAACAGGAAAATCTAGATTGAATCTCTCTATTTTTTTGGTGAAAAAGGGCTGTGATAATTTAATCCTAAAAATAAAACCTGTATTTTTTTTTTCTCATCTCCTCCCCAGTATCATAAGGCATTTCAATTACTATTAGTTTTATAAAAGCTCTTAGCGTACGTGCACGTGTATTTGTACATAGGCTGTTTATAGAGTGGTAGCCCTTAGAGACATTTATCATACTTCAGATCCCCATTATGTTACACACTGCATAGATGCATAACAAAAATCCAGCTCCTGCTATGTGGTTATGTCCCCAGCATGAGGCCAGATGGATTCTAGAAGCAGATGAGCTGCAGACAAGCACACAGCAAAGGGAGGTGCACACACACACAAAAATATCTTTGTGATCCCCTCACTGATCGCTATGGCTGTCCAAAGAAGGAGCAAACACTGCAGTGGGAGATTAAATTTTTCATCATGAGTGGCTGTCACCTTTCAAGAGCAGTATGAGCAAAGCTAATCTTGAAGCAATGCAGCATTTACAGGAGTCTGTTTTCATTTAACTGGGCCATCTGATTTTGCATTCATTACATAAGGGTAACGTTAACTTTATGAGAATAATTCTAATGCTTGTCGCTGAAATAGTTACTTGCTCGCTGGGAGAAATCCTTTATGTCTGGGAACACCACTGCCCTTCTAAGAGAAACTGTCGATTTGAAAATCGCGTATAGTACAAGCAAACAAATGTTAATTTTATTACTGATGATGACTTAGCCTTCAAATATGTTCCTAGTGTCAGATCAGTCTTTATTTAGAAGTCGCCTCAGAGCCTACTTTTCTTTCCCCAAATATAATTGCATAGCAAACCTCTAGCAATGACAATTGCTTACTCACAGACAAATTAATGTTAAGTAATGCATATATTCATTTCTAGTTGTATATAATGTTTTTGAAAATTTAAATTGTATTGCTTTTATTTTTCATGATATCATTTCCCTATTCAGCTTATTGGGTTCTTTAAATTTGAGCTCACAACGATCTCCCACAGTTTGTCTACCACCTTAGAGTAGAAAAGTACGTGCAGCTGATTTTTCTTGTTGTTCAGACATCTAGCCCTCCCAAAAATGCTGGAGTTGAGAAAGGAACATTGCTGGAACCATTTCCAAATGCTAGGTGATAAAGGGAAGCCCTTTATACCAGGGACTGGCTTCTGGGTACCGTTATACTCAGGTTAACATTACACTCTGAACATTGTAACTATGTCCTCTTAATGTCCTCTTAACTTTCACTCTTCTGTTTTTATAACTTGCTTAGATTTTTTTAAAATTATTCTTATGTGTTCCTAAGAATACAATAAGGGAAGAAATGCCCAATTGGGTCAGACCCACTGGTCCGTCTAGCTCTGGATTCTGACAGTGGCAGCAGAAGGCGTTGTTTCAGGGTGATACGTGAGCCTGGACTCTTTCTACAGTCTATTCCCCTCGTGCTTCTAGCATCCATAGTTGTTGCATTGAGGCTGTTAAGGAGTACATCAGTGCATCTTCTCTTTTGTGTCTGTCCATGGAGAAATTATTGACCACCAGTTTTTTCTAATCCTCTTTTGTTCCCTCTGATACTATCTACCTATACAACACCCTGTGAGAAATTCCAGAAATTAAGTATAGACTCTGTGTTTAAAAACAACCCCCCCACCAAAAAAACCCAATAAAAAATACCACAAACCAAACAAAACCCCAAAAGAGATGGGAGTGGGGGAATTTTCCTCTGTCTGTTGTAAACTCTGCAAGGATTTCTTCAAATTCTTCCCCTTACTGTCAGTACATCTGATCTGTCATGGTTTATGTGCTTTCCTCTCCCTGTTTGGACAAGCTTCCAGGTTTTTTTAAACGGTTGACCTTTTATCTGAGATTATCTCCTTCACTTTTCTGTTGAGCTAAGAGGGTCTCCATCTGTTTGTTTGGTTTTCTTTTAGAACCATGGTAGGCATTTTTATCTGGTCATCTAGCACAGTGTTTTTTGAACAGCCTGTTGGCTGTTTGCAATCTCACTTGCTTTTTGGACTAGTCCTTTTGGGTTTTGTTCATTTATTTTGACTACTTGTACCATTTCTATGTTGGATCCTTTCTTGAAATTGAGTATCATTATGCTGGATTTATTGGTATTCTGCATCACTTTTTTCAGTGTTAAGAGTAATCACAGCACAACTAGAATTAAGGATCAAGTTTTAAGTGGATGGACTGATCTAAGTCCTCTGCTCCACCAAAAGCCTAAAGGCCGTGTCTTCTTGGGGGTTCTAAGACAAGTTTTTTAGGAACCAGTCACTGCATCCAAAACCTGTGTTTCTACATCTTGTTCTGATATGACATTAGTCCAGGCTGCATGTGGGTAGTTGAAATTTGCTGCTTCTGCATGTCTTGAGATTGTTGTGTCTCAAATAACATCACCTGATCAAAATCACAGTTCTTGTGAGGGAGGTCCCATACTGTGTTTTCATTACTTGCACACAGAACTGACAGGTTTTGCTTTTTTTTTTCCTCCCAAGATATTTTTAACCATTTGCATTTTTGTTATCCTTTTATGTACAATCTCAGTCCTCCACTTGCAGATACTGTTCTGTCATCCCAGAAGGCTGGTATACTGTCAGTCTCATATACCACTGATTATATGCCTTTCACCATGTTTCTTTGGTACCAGCCATGTTGGGGTTGTCATTTGATGGCTGGCATTCCAGTTCTTCTATCTAACATGTTTTTAGGCTTCCAATATTGTTGTAGAAGCATTTATAAATTCTGCCCATGCTTTGTTGTTCACTACTGCATGTGCTAGTCAGCTGGCATTGCAGGTGGTCTGACTTGCCTTTCCTGTTTATTCCTTATTTCCCCAGTTCCTAACGTAACGCCTCTCGTCACCATTGTCTCATGGTGGCATTGAGACTCAGCCTGTTTCTTGTGCCCCATGCATGGATTTGGAAACATTTCAGTTTCCTACCTAAGAAACTGAATGTAGCCTTCAGAACATCCCTCCTACGCTCCTCTTCTTCCTAGAGTACCGACAGGGATGGTGACCGTGAACACCTCTCCTTCGTGCCCAATTATAACTCATCTAACTTCCTGGCAAGTTCTGCAGTCTTTGGATTTGGTGGATGAGTTATGGGCCAGTCCCCTTGGCCTTTGCAAACCCTCTCACTGAATCTCCCGTTGCCACCACTGGCCTATTATGGCAGATTCCCACAGCTGCAGGAGCCTCCTCAGTACAAGAGGATGCTGCAATACTGTCTCTCAGTCCTGCGCGAGCACCGCTGCTGCTGCAGCATCCTGCTACATCTCATGTGTGGCCTTTGTTATGAAGGGTGCTAAAGAGTGCTAAAGTAAAATACGCAAGAGACAGGACAGCTATCACTTCTAAGTTCAAAATGTGATCGATGTTTCTTTCAATCGGTCTATATGAACACAATTTTTTTGTTGTTTCACAACTGAATTGGAACAATGACAGATGAAAATGATCGTGTAAAAGATGCCTGTACTTTGAGAATGTTTCTCACATTGTTCTTTTGTATTAACTATTCATACAAAATAAGATGAAGTAGCTCTGTGACTGTGCTGAAGGATAATAATAATAATAATGGCCTAATATTAAGTTTGTCATAAATCTGAACTTTTGAATATTTAAAATTTATTCTTTTTTAATAATTCTTGAAACTTTGATGAATTCAAGTAGTATCTTTTAACCTATGCCAACATTGCTTGTTCTGATTCAATATATTTGCGTTTTTTTAAAACTTGCGTAATGGCTTCTATTTATTGCTATGATAAGCTGATATCTTCTGATATTAAAATAGTGATTGTTTCTTTTCCATATCACCAATTCCAGCGTTTTAGTTAATGCTTTGTATTATTAGTGGAAATAGCAAGGAAATATATTTTTTTTGTTTGTTTGTTCTAAGTTGTATAATGAACTGGCTGTATATTTCTTTTAAGCGAAGTCGTCATTGTTCTAAGGCAGAAAAATCAGCCAGAAGATGAAGTGTCCCTCAGAAAGTGCTATTCATTCTGAGCATACATTAAGGTTAAATCTAAAAACCAAAAATGTGAATGTGTAGGAATATAAGTATTAAAATATTTGTCCTTTTCAGATTAGGTAAGGGGTGAGGGACTTAAATATATTTTCTGTATAACTTTCATTTTAACTCGTAATGGTTATGAGTTGGCTATGGTTTCTCCAGGAGACTAGAGAGAAAAAATAATGAGGGTTGTTACAGGGAAAATAGATTGCTTTTTTTCCCTTCATGTACCTAGAAATAATCTACACAGTTCAGAATATTTAAAACTATCAGAGATTTTTTTTTGGTCTATAGTCAATGTTACAAATAATTGAATTAAGCACTGTCCTGTTTTACAAGTGAGCTCTAACTGTATTTCAGTATATCTGTGCTTCACAGTATTTAGAGATACAGCTTTAAATTGTAGTTCAGTGTGTTTATTACTTGGAAATTATACTTAATATAGAGAATTTACAACTAGGCTATCTTGAAGAGTGAAAATTTTATTTCCAGTAATAGCGCCTTGGAAATTACATTATGAATCAGAGCATTTTATTAAGATGGTTTTGCCAGCTTAAGTAAGAGATTTGATTTTGCTATGCTGTGTCTGAAATCACATACGGAAACCACTTAAGGCCTAGATTAACTCTGTTCATAGAACAACACTGTCATAATGAACGTTTCTTATTTATTCTTTGTTCTCAAATTGCTTCACAGAGGAGAGGAAGAACCCCTGTAATGCAAATGGGAAAACAGAGACGCAGAAAAGTGGCATGATGTTGTGAGGATAGGACCGAGTGCATGTTTTAATAGAGTTAAAGCTTATGTATTGACTTCTCTATTCATTGTCTCCCATCGGACCTGTTCTCTTTCCATCTGTGGCTAGACACAGCTCAGAGTCAGCAAAACTTTTTGGCTAACTTCCCATTTATTTGAAGTAACGTAAACACTGAAGAGCTAAATGCTTTTTTGAATCCAGGCCCCTGGAGGTAGCTTCTTTTCTTTGTTTTGGAGTCCTTCAAAAGGACTCTGTATATTACAAGCAGATTACTCTCTGGAATAATCTGTGGAATTGCTGAAGACAAATCAGCTGTCTGGGCTATTGG
Organism: Charadrius vociferus; assembly: GCF_000708025.1. NCBI lineage: Eukaryota > Metazoa > Chordata > Aves > Charadriiformes > Charadriidae > Charadrius > Charadrius vociferus. The sequence continues at coordinate 192,723 of NW_009661370.1, forward strand.
CTGGGCTATTTGGTTGGCATATCAGACTCCTGCAGATTGTTACACATGTATTAGAAGAGAGAAATTCTTTTTGTGTTGTTATTGCTTAGTTTGTTGCTTAACTAACACAGACATTTGCCTAAACATTTATTTTTAATAGATTTTAACTGTGCCAAATTATCCAAGCATATTCTACGTAATTCCACAGGCAGTCCACTCTCTTGTAAGGAGCAGGGACCACGTAAAAGAGGTTTTAGTCTCCTAACAACTCTTAAATTAATGAATCTCTTGATTTAATCAAGAGAAGAGAGATTCCCACATTTTAGTGTTGAAGTCCAGGACCCAGCCATCAGCTGTCCTCTGTTCAGGTGTCACATTATGACTTTCTTGTAAGTTGGTCGTCTGGATGTCAGGACCTGTTGATGAGGAACCACTGTTGTACTGTCTTCTGAAGAGCCAGAATTGTTTCCTCTCCGAGCCTGCCTCAGTTCTTTCATCTGTACTGTTTTAAAAAAAATGTTTATAATATGCTTAATTTTTCAGTGATACTTGCGGTTTTACTCCATACTTGGCCTCTCTGTTTAAATGTTCTCATTTCTCTTTGCCAGTTTTTTGGCTTATGAATGCTGTTTTGATTTCTAAGGCTTGTCTGTTGTTTGGCAGTTAAGTGTTAACAGTTTAATGTTAAATTTGCATAATAGCAAGAATGACTTAAGCACTTCCATTTCAAGCAGGAGGAGATCTGATTTCTTCTGTAAGTGGTGGGATGGAAAGGGAAATGATCTATCATGCTTGTATTGGTTCGGTGCCATTTTTTGCCATTAATAAGGGTATACCTATAATTGTGCATTTTCTATAATCAAAAACACAGTTTTCCATTAAAACATAACCATGCTTAAGTCTGGAGGCATTACTCTAATCTCCTTTCTGCTACAAGAGGGCAATGATTTTATTAAAAAAAGGGGGGGGAGAACCCTTTCAAAAATAAAATTTTATCTTATTAACTTGAGGTTTTTTGCCCTGACAAATCAATAAGTCTTGTCTTGAGTTTCTGCAACTCTCAAGTGCTAAATTTATCAAAAGACTGTTCAGAAAATTTCCTGCTCTTGTGGCTTTCTGCAAAGAATGTATAAATTATTTCTCCATAATCTTTTATTATGCTGAGCCTTAGGAGTTGTTACTAAGCATGCTTGAAAGTTGGAAGGATGTGGAAACAGTAATTTCTGTATGTCTGGATGTTAGTTCCTTTGATCTTAAAAGTCCATCCATTATTCTAGCAGTATACCAAAAAAAAAGGAGAATAGGAAAATTAATATGGAGGAATTGTTCTTAATGTGGTTTATTTGTTAAAATAATATAGCTGATGTTTGTATTAGAACTAATGTGTAAAATTCTAGAGAGAGACAATTGACTTAGCCACAGAACCAGGGCTGGAAAAATTGGCAATGTTTGTGCCAGCTTTGCCATGACATTCCTACCCACCCAGAGCCTCAGCCCTGACTGGCAATGTCTGTTCTGTGGATACCAGAGGAATTGAGTGTCAGTGTGAATTCGGTCACTGGCCTCTCTGTAGGGACTGTAAGGTCTTGCCAATAACATAGACAGCTGTAGTGCCACTGTTTTGAGATGCGAACATTATCTTTGTGGAGAGCAGTTCCCTTGACTCCCTCTCTTTTTTTTTTTTTTTGTTTTGTTTTCTTTTCTTCTTGTGGCCCATAAGAGCTATCAGAAGACAGGTATCAGTTACCGTTCCTCCTGACTTGTTTAGATAGGGCTGAACATCTATGGTTTTGTTTCTCCCAAAACGCTCTGTATTCTTAATGCCTTCTCTTTGGGTCGGGAAGAAAGGAGTCCTGTCATTAATGAGTTGTTACCACAAAGCTGGCTGCAGGAATGATTGTCACCAGGCTGGTCTCCCAGGCGCTGTAGCAGAGGCATCTGTATCTTAATGAAACAGAAACAAGGATTTGGCTTTGCGCTTTTTGTAAAGAGTGCTTTGGGATCACCTAGGGATTTTGTTAAAAGAAAGAGGAATATACATCAGTAGATTAAGAGGCCCTTTGGGACTTTATCTCACCACTCAGACCTTTCACTGTCGAAAGGTCTCTCCGCCTCTGACTTTCTCAGTGGGTCCATGTCTCTTCAAGCAGATACAAAACCAGGCTCACCTGTACTTGCCTTCCAATGTTGTGGCAGTTTATAACATGACATGAAGGAGAACATTTGCAAAGCTGGATTTTGAAGTCCAGTGGTATTCATAAGATTTGAGGTTTTGAAATAGACGCAGTAAGAGGCAGGCAACTATAGGTCGGGATGTTTGGAGGTGACTAGAGCAAGCATGTCGTGGTACTTGCCCTGAAGATTATTTCTGCTACCAGCAGTTTGCAGCTCGTGGAGTTCGAGGTGATGTCCTTTTGTTTAGCACAGCATGTGAAACAATGTAAGCCATGCAGCTGGCTGCTGGAAGCAGTGTCAGTGCGTGGAAGGACAAGCCCATTAGCATTTTCCAGTAGACGGAGCTGCTGACAGAGTTGAAGTCCAATTTCTGTTTACAGACTTGACTTGCCACTCACCTAAATACTACACACAGGGACAGTGAGGTTCAATGTCTTCCCCTTCTGAAAATGCTGCACTCCCACTTTTGGAGTGGTCATGTGAAGATGATGGTTCCCCTTTAATTTACTAGTGGACTACTGCTGCGCAAGGTAGTCCGGTATTTTTGCTCAAGAATTTTCTTGGGCTTTTTTCCCAAGTGTTTTCATTGCATCCCTGCATAGTTACAGCACATTGCCAACTCAGATGTAGGGTTCTTGGACAGGGCTTCCTAACAGTTAGTAAAGTAAATTCTAGTGATAACCCGATCTCTTTTTTAGAAAGACTTTTGAAAAGACACAAGCAAGCTCTATAACTGCTGATTTATACTATTACCTCCATTTATGTACAAGCTTAAAGTATAGACAATTTGCTTCAAACTCATGAACAGACTCCACAGAACACTAAGGATCTTGTTACTGTGTAATGATTTAAGTGATTTAATTATAGTTTCCCTCCTTATTTATTACTGATGGAAGCAAATTTTTCAGGGGCCGAACTTTGAGAGCTGCGTGGTTATAGATCAATAATATTTTTATTTTCTCGAGAGTTTGTGCATATTTCTTGTTCACCCCATTAATTCCTTTATTCCTGTAATTTTGCTAATTGTTTATGTACTGCTTCAGAATTCAGCTGTTGTATTAAAGCATTAACTTCATTAGTATGATAAAGTGCTTTCTTTCATGTCATAGCTGACGGAGCTTTTCTGTATATCCCCATTTTTAATGACTTTGAATAAAAGCAAATAATCATACCCTAGTTTAGTAATTTAAGAAATCTGAGATCTCAGCAGATCCTTAGTGCCAATAAGAAAGCACTTTACCTTAAGTTTTACACTTAAATCATTTTATGTCATAAAAGTCTGTAGTTGTTTTAGTTAGAGATTCAAATATGAATGAAAGTAGCTTGTTGATGTATATAATCATAACATATAGGCCATATTGCCATTAGCATCATCTAGTATGTAGCTTAAGTTAAATTTTTTTTTTTTTTTGATACACAGATGAGGGACAAGATGATTGACTCGAGTTCACCTTTCACAAATGCCCACTGCAGCCCCTTGAATTTGGTGTGGTTATTTCTCTGAGATCTGTCAAGTACATTTAACTGTGTGCTTGCCAGCAGTGTTGGTCTCAACTGAAGCATCCTCACTGTGCTGGAGAAATACCTGTGTTTGAATAACTGCTGGCACAGCTGTCTGTTGCATGCATGGCTATTCATGTGCTCCATCCATGAAGGCTGCAGAAGTAAGGCACCGAATATACTTGTGTTCACTCTCACCCTGGCATGAACTCAAACTGAAGTGGTTACTTTACAGATTTAACTGTGGATAAGGGAAACCTGGTACTCTCTCCAATTATTATTTGATAATGCTAAGATATGCGATAGCGTGTGGTTCGCTAAGGGTGTTTGAGAGGGCTGCCTGATCATCAGCAAGAAATAAGTTCCCCTGTCCTGGTTCAAAGTGTGAATGGGGTAGGATTCAGATACTAAGAATTTGAACCTGTCCTTAGATGGCGATGTGACTGATTCAGTGTCCCTGTATGAGTAGAAACATGGAGAAAGGAGGTGGAACTGTGCCTTGTCTTGTCTGTCTTCTCTTGTATGTGATGGCTATTCACCTTGTCAATGATTGCAATAGTTAATACACCTCCTGGAAATATTTGGGGAAACAAAAAAAGGAGAAAATAAAAAAAAAAAAAAAAAGCAACATCTAAAAGTTGTATTGGCAGGACAGTCAGCCAGTGGACCACAACAATGATATTCTTGTGTTGTTTGTAGCTGTGAATTAAACACGCCAATTCATTATATACACTTTTACTAAATGGATGCATTCTGCAAGTTGAAAAATTGAAGCAGGTAAAAATTTGGCAAAAGCCGCACATCTAAATGCAATCAGTGTCACTCTCTGTAGCTGGAGATCAGAGAGATTTGCTAAATTTGGCATGTGTATAGGAAAAATATGCCAAAAGATAGCAGCAGTGGTGAGGCAAACATGAGTCATCTCCACTTCTTGAGAACCAGATGGAATATTATTTTTTTTCTTTTAACTGGAGGTCAATTTTATAGCTATAATAATATCAGAGCTCATTGAAGATATATATAAAGACATTTTTTACCCAAAATGATCTCTACTAAAAGCATTTTCCTTTTTGTATCAAATGCATCTAACTTCCATTAAAAATTATAACTTTTGTGCAGAACAGAAAATGATGTATAGGTTTTTGAAAGGCAAGTAGTTTTTTTTAACAGATGCAGATTTTAAAAACAAGGAATGATAGACCAGATTTTGATATCCTTTTCTCTTAATGACCTTCAGGAAATGTTGCCCCCAATTAATTCACTTCCATGGAATTTTTAAAATTTGTTGTAGGGAACTCTAGGATTAAAAATGAACAAAACAAGCTCACCAATGCAATTACTGAAAAGAACAGAAGGAGAACACTCTCCTTGCCCTACAAGGAAGAAATTTGTGGTTTTATGGCTTCTTTTATGTACTTTATAGAGAAGATTTTGTGGTAATTACACTTGTGAGAGCTGCTGGCTGTGGGATTCAGCAGTAGATAAGACAAGGCTGTCTTATTTTCACAATAAACAATGAGTCCTGCTTATGTGTATAATTTAAAAAAATAATTATTTATAGATGACTAGAGGAATTTTGCATAACAATAGGCGCATCATCTATGATTTATCCTGGGAATGTCAACTTGTTAAAAATGGGAAAATATGATCCTAAGTAAATTGCGTGAAACCAGAGAGAGCATTCAGCTAATTACCTTAAAAACAAACAAACAAAAAGCCATATAGAACAAAACAAACATCCATTTCACTCCAAACCTGTTTTAAGAAAAGGACGGTAACAAACACTGGTTAAATCAAAATTAAATCTACTCGTTGTCTTTGTCAGTTTATTTGTCTTCCGTTCCAGGAGTACCTGGCCAAAGTGGTTACTTTGTTTTTTGGCTGAGAAACCTGCTGCAATAATAAATTGTGACACGATTTCAGCGTCACTATATTTATTACACGGGGAAAAATAAATGTGGTTCATTAGCCAGTGTTCCAGCTGACTTTCTCTCACACTTGGTGTGGAAACCACAAGGATCTTCCGAAGCTTTATTGCTGTCGCTCTGCAGTGCAGCACGTCTTCCTCCCTCCTCGTGTACTTGCGTATGCTCGCTGCCTTAAAGAGATGAGTGAAGCAGTCCAAGAGGAAAGGAGAATTTGGACGAGACATGTCTCTGAAGCTGAGAGCTGCAGGCATAGCACTGGTGTGGCTTCCTCACGAGTCCTGTAGAAATACCTGAGGGCTTGCCTCGGTTTAAATACTAGTAGCGTGTTCTCTTCTATTGTCCCAGGTCCCTTAACGACTGTTCAGGAATCATCTTCCACTTCTGAATGCATGCTGCTAATTTGTGTGCAAGGAAGTGATGGCTACGTTCATGTGGAAAGGACTACCAAAATACCTCAGTGACTTAGAGTTTTAGATTTTTTCTCCATTTTTGGATGTGTTTCTTCATGTTTGGTTAGAGGTTTAATAGGAATTTCAGATAAGCACAAACCACCCTCTTTTATGTAAATATTTACTTTCACATTCAAATATCTATTTAAAACTTGCATGATTCTTAAGGTTCTTAATCCCCCCGAAAGGCATCTCACTTCTGCGTAATTGTTCTTGGAGAAGTAGCTTGTTTTCTGGCTTTGCCAGGGAGATTGCTTAAACACTCTTAGAAAATTAATATAAACGTTCTAAACTGTAAAAGCTTCTTAGGCAGCAACCAGCAATAGCATCAAATAAAATGCGTGTGCTATATTTGCATGTATACTCTTCTTTTTACATAAGAACTAGGCATTTTTTTTTTTTTTAATACAGAATGTTTCCAATAAATGTTACGGATGTGAGTAACAGATAAAGGTTTGCTACAAGGGATTTTTGAACTGTTTGGAGTTTCCCGAAAAATTACATGAAGGCAGTAAAGTATGAAATTACATAAACTTTCCTAGAATTTAAAGTGATTTTCTTGTCATTTGCTGTTCAACCCTTCTCAGAACACTGGCCACTTTGGGTCACTTGGTCATGTATGGGGCAAACAGCTAGGCAGTCTCTCTGTCTCTGCTCCATGAGCTGTGTCCAAAGGCAAGGGGGAGTAAGTGACATCTGCAATGTCTGAAGAAGTATGAGGAAAAGCAAGAAGGCAATGAGGAAGGTGACAGTAGGTTCAAAGCAAAAGTTGCTTATATTTGCATTTTAACAAGACTGGAGTTGGAGGAGAACATATTGGTTAAGACAAGAGAAGTGAGTGGTTTGGTAATTAAGATGCGAAGGATGCTTGGAGAAATTGGCGCAGAAAAAAATGTACTGGCAGAGTGATATGACTTAGAAAGAGTCAGGTCCGAGTTTCAGTTGGGATGTCTAAGGAGCAAGTGAGAGATCCAAGCCTGACACACAAGTTCTAAGCCACCTAGAATCAGGGCCTTGCCTGCTGCGACTGTGCTGGAGACATCAAGATTTTGGTGTATTCTTGCATGGATTGTAAGCATGAGCAGATGTCTTATTTGGGAGGGAAGAACACATCTGATGCAGTGAGATCAATCCAGGTGTTATGTGTTTTGAAATGACAATTGAGTTGATGCTTATAGACAGTTTTTTAACAATTACAAAAGTGTATCAATGAAAAACAAAAGCTGGTGTGTATAGTGTCATTAAGCTTTGCAGCAAGTGCTGTACAGTGCCGGTCCATTCCAGGCAAGGGTGTTCAACACTAGTTTATTGTATTATTTCTTAGCATATATTTTATAGGAACCTTTATTTTTATTGCCCTTGTGTTTCTGAGTGGTTTTGTAAGATCTATTTTCTTTTAGATCATCATGCTACAATTAAGCGTACCTCTAATTAAAATTGTAGATACTTAGTCTGTTTCTGGGAAATGTTGCTGATCTGATTGTATTTTCCTGTGTCTTAGACTCTAGATGTAGTATATGTCCTGTATTGTTTCATGACTTGGGAATAAAAGGGAACACAAGAGAGGGGGTTGAAAAAAGTTAGTTTAGGTTTTAGGAGATAAGACCAAGAACATTGAATCGTATGTTTTGGAGGAGAGCACTGTAAAGCCTAGAAATCTTTTTTTAAAAGAAAATACTTTGCTAATGGTAAAGCAACATAGGTATACACTTCAGTATTTTTGAAAGTGTTCTGTATTTGCGTAAAGATTATTAGAAGAATAATGTTTTGAGAAGTTACATACCTGTAATGAAGGTCTAGGTAGCCTCTCTTAATTGCAAAAATTAAAGGGAGCTGAAAGTTGGACAGTCTTCCCCACCAACCCAAACTTAACTGGAACACATCAAAACCCATCCAAGTCAAATCAAAATTCCATCTCCTTTGTAGTAATTTAAAAAGCTGTATTGTTTGTGCATGATTTTGTTGTTTTGACAGAACTAGCTTTTAGCCACACGTAAACAGTTATGCATGCACAAAACCCCAACCAATATCTGGTTCAGATTTGATACCTCCAATGTCTGTCACCACTTCTTTCAGACATGCTTGTATTTTATTTAGCAAAACGAAGTCTACCTCTGAAAAGGAAACTAATATAGGTTGGCTGTGTACAGGCCATGGGTCATGATGAGACCCCAGACCCCAGAAACTCTTCAGATTCTGCTGTTATCCTTGACTTTGCTCCCTTTTTTCTAAGCTGCTAAATGGAACTAAACAGATGTGTAGGTCTGTCTGGGTAAATGAAACAGATGTAGTCACCAGAAGAGATTTTCTAAGCTGCTAAAATAAACATATTATTGTAATACCTTTTTTTTGAGTAAAATGTGTCTTGTTAAGACACATGTTGGTTACTTTCAATTTGGTAATAACCTATTTTAGTAATGATTTAAGTCTGGCTTGCGGGTTGGTTTTTTTTTTTTTTTTGCTAGGTTCTGCCTACCATTAGCAATATGATATAGTGCTATGTGTTTCTGCCAAAAGCAACACCTTCCAGATAGTTCCCAGCAGGTCATAAAGTAAATATAATCAGTCCTACAATGATATATTATTAATGTAAATATTTCTTGAGAAAGCCAAAAATGAGATCTGGAACATCTGTGCACTTTTTGTTTTTGCAGTTTGTGATTCTGCCTCTGTGTTCTTACAATTTTGTCGATACGTGCTTTAATTTCCTAGTCAAGTGTGTGTGAAAGATTTCAGGTTTTTAGATCCTAAAAAGTCATCTTAAAAACATCCTTACAAGTGTGTCCTCAAGTAAAGACTAAGCCTGAGCATTTCAGCTTAAAATTTACTAATTTCAGAACAATTCAAATGCAAATACTGCAGGTTTGCATGCTCAATTGCAATAATTAATGTGAAAAGCTATAAAAATTTTTAACTCCGTTTATTATTATGGAAATAGTGAAGTGGCCAACCAGGAGCCTATGATGATATCAGGGATACAGGCACAGAAGGATTTAGTCTTTCAGAGTTGGGGAAGTTGAAAGAGAGGAGCATAGCAAATGTTTGAGAGTTGTAGATCCCTTCTTGTTTAATTTGGCAGTTTTGACTTAAAGACTTTAAACTTAAAGTTCCAGGTAATCTGGTCCTCCACTATATACTTAACAGAGTAAGTGTTAAGTGTCTACTGTGCTGAACTCTCTAGAAATGTTTTTACTACCAGGCATTCCTCCTCATGGCAGTGGCTAAACTTCTTTTGACTTCTCTAGTAGTGCCCTGGACATAAATCTTACTGGTTTTGTTTGCTTATTTTAGCAGAGATTTTTATAACAGACAAACATTTATCTTGGAAGAAAAAAAAAAAAAATGATTCTTATCAGGTGCTGTCACACTTTCCTTGCATACTTCATGGATTTGTGTTACCAATAGCAGCAAAGTATATTGTCAATTAACTGGTAGTTTTACACAACCTTTGCAGCACTCCCTTTCAGAAGTACTAAGGCTGGTGGTTGTTCATTACGGTTGTCTATATTTGCTAGGACTTTCTGCTCTAAACTGGTTTCACTCCTGTGTGCCTTAGTTTCAAGTGGTAAGGCACAAGGATGCTTGTATCATTTCATTCTGTAGGCTTTGCTCTCCATCTTTCCAGTTTAGTAGCAAATACAGGCCTTAGGATGAACCTAAAATTACATCAGTTTTGAAGTAGAGAATATGCCATGTTTATGTAAGCAAAACTTGTGGTTAAAATTATTTGCCCTTATCTATATATCTTGCTTTTTCATTCTGTTTTACATCTGCAGTACTGAGATCAATGGCCTGCTCAACAAGGGTCATGAAAATCTCTACCTAGTCATAAATATTCTTAGAATGTATGACAGCATGTGGAGAAAAGACAAAATTTTTATGTCTAGTTACTACTTAAGATGAATTATTTGGGGCTGGAGGGCAAGTAAAACCAGAAACCTTGAATTTTAACTTTTAACTACCAGTAATGCTGGTTTGATACTGATACATGTGTATGTCTCTGTGTGTGTATGTATGTATGCATAAATCTTGTTTAATGGTCAGTCTGCTGTATGCTCTATCGTGCCTTGGGCTTACCAGCTTCTTCTTTTATTAAATAGCCTTTTCTGCTCTAGTAGTTACTGTGAGACTTAGTGATTTCTGACCTGTACTTTGGTTCTGTTATCTCAGTACCATTGCCTGAGGCCTGCCTACAAAAACTGGACATAAGGACAACCGATAATGCAGACCTAAAATGAGAAGTATAGCAGGATTTATGCCAGCTATTCAGTTTGTTATTTTTTTCTCTTCTTGATATTAGCCCGTTGTTTATGATATGATTCACCTGAGCTGGAAGTCTACATCTGAGATACTCAGCTAGTTTCCCTTTTTAGTCAAGAGAGTACCCAAAACCTCCTTTTTTTTTTATTATTATTATTATTTCTAGCCATTAAACAGAGCCTAATGTCACTAACTTGGACGTAGATGCCTAAAGCTTGACTGCAGCGATCCCACTCTTCTTCCTGGGACAGCCAGACGTGTGGAAGCTGGATTGCCAAAGCCTCACCAATTTACACTTTCTTCCCAGAATTTTCCTTAGCTTTTCCTCCTTCATCTAAATGTTTTGGAGCAGTTGGCAGAGCAGTGGAGAGATCTGGCTCGCTCATGACTCGTGCTAGCTGAGTTCTCTATGAATCCTGGGTTGCCTCAGGATTTGTTCGTGTTGTCATCATGATGACTGTCTGCTACCCCCAAGCTGTTTGGGGGCTGAAGGTGCTGCATGCACACACGTGTAAGTTAATACAGAAACTGGGGAGCAACTGGTCTTTTGACTGAGGACTCGGGGGTTGTGAAGTAGAGCCGGAATGACTGGGTGGCAGTTTGTTTTGAATACGGAGCTTTGCATGTGATGCGAGTTGAAATTAACGTGCCAAGGTGTTCTCCTTTCCTCCGTTTTTATGTAATTTGGCTAAGGCAATGGGCAATGAAAGAATGTGAAGCCCCAGTCCACAGCACACTATTTGTTTGTTATTTAGGACATAACTGTAACTTCAATAGTCATGCAAAGCTTGCCTAAATTTCTTTAAATTTGATGCCTTGAGCTGTTGTGAGTCAGTTCTCATACTGTCGCTTCACTGCAAACATGGACTGTTCCACAGAGGGTGAATGTTTCTCTTTTGCCTCTTTACCATTGGACAAGCTGCTGTGAGCACGCTGAGGTTGGGAATCATGTCACCTAAACTGGGACACTGAAATGTTGGTCACCCCAGCCTAAGCTGATTATTGCAGAGTCTAAGGAGAGGAGGAGATACCTGCAGCGGGCAGTTCATCACGGCTGTCTTAAAATCTGATTTCACATGAATGTGTCCTGCTTTCTGGAGAACCAATCTCCCGCCATTGGCTGTAAAGAGAGCTGAGGCTAAGTAGATGTAAATAGCTAAATGGCAGATGGTAGCTAAATAGGCCCAGGTGAGTGGATTTTAGATGCCTTAAGTTAGGTGTGATGCATCCTGGTCTAAATGGTTTGCAGGAGCTCAATGAGCTGAAGGGACTCAGTAGAGCCAAAAGAAACATTTAAGAGCTTGTGGTTCTTAGCCTCTTTGATATACAGATGGTTATTAGCATAGCTTTGCTGCTGTACTTAAATGTTGTTTAAATAAACACTAAAATTAGTGAACTTAGAGGGCAAGCACTGAAATATACTCATGACCCAAAATGAATTTATGTGCATGTACTGTGTTTGAAGCAATGTGAAAGCTTTCATGGGACTGTGAATTACATCTGTGTTTTCACAGTAGATGAACTGTCAGCTGACATGCATGAAGGAATGAAAAACGGTAATGCAAAGTGATACTCCCTATAACAAGTAGGCAAGTTAATATATTAAGTTCTGTGATTTAGACATACCTTACATTAAGTATTAAATTTAAAAGGTATTGTTAAAATACATCTCTTTAGTCATGTAACGTGCAGAAAAACAGAAAAAAACCCATCCCAACATTAAAATTTCGAGCCTTGATTTTCTTTGACTCAGATGAAACCATTATTCTGAATCCACTTTCTTGGTTAAAATGTTATTTTCTTTTCCTCAGACTTCTCTGGTTTACAATTAATGTAATAGTGCAATTTTTAGTGAGGGTGGCACTTGATAAATAGCAGCCTGTGAAAAACAGGCTATACGTATAACCTCATACTGGAAATAAAAACATTTAATTTTTGCTCTCTTCTTTAGTAGCAATTCTGACAGATTTCTGGGAGGCCTTCTAGTATGAGATGCAGCTCATATAACACACTTTTTACTATTTCAGCACTCTCAAAGTACAGTGGAAGCAATAACAATTTCTTACTGTAGAGAAGAGTGGGGAAATGGAGTTCAGCATATGATCGTCAAATCAGTATTTGAGAATTTGCGTTTTCAGCTGTGATGAACCTATTTTCAACATTTTGAGAAAATGTACTTTTTAATATAATACAGAACCATTAATTTCACTGTATAAACAAACATGGCAAGATTTTGTTATGTTTGGGTTTTGCCTCTTTTCTTAGTTGAGGGTAGTGAAGCATACCTTTTATCCCATATCATGTAAAATATATATAGGGAAGAACAAAAAATTAGTATAAAAATTAAATTTGTGGTTTATAATGTTTAAGTTTGTATTTGTGCTTAGTTTTGTGTGTTGAAACATTTGCTGGTGAAAGAGTAGAAGCAATTGAAAGATACTCCTGCTGTTTCAATAGTCTTGATGATAATTTTCCATTTCACTGGCTCATTTATGATAGCTGGTGAGTTTGTTCGGGAGAGGAAACAGGAAACAAAAACTGGACTCTCTGAATGTTATGTTGAGATGTACATAAGCTTGAAAGGTATTTTGTGCACCTGCTTGATAACATGTTTTTGGGACTCTCAGTTCACTGCAGCCTTCTGTCATTGCACCTGATTAAAAACTGAAGAATTACCTGCTGGCATGAGAACCTGGTGATAGAAGGCCATTTTCCTGTGTATCTGAAGCAGCCGTAATTTTTCTTGGTTAGCAGTTGCTGCAGTGTAGAGTGTGCTAGTTGAATCTCAGAGATTTTCCATGAACTGTTCAGCTCCATGGTAAGACTATGAAGGAGTCGAGAGAAATGATTAAAAATTAAAAGTGCCGTGCAAGCTAGGGTAAAGAGAAATTCTTTTAGGAACCCATAATTTTTTATTATTTCAAAAGACAGGCTTAGCACAGAAAGCATGGGGATCTACGTACTGTTCTGTTAATACCTGCACAGTCTTTAATAACCAAATCTTCTACTGCAATGTGCTTTGATTTCTTACACAGAATTTGTCAGTCCAACATATACTGCTACTGCGCTGAATATTTCAGTCTCTTTATACTAATATTATTTTTCAGTCTATGAAAAAGAATGCAAATGGAATGACAAGACAATTGCTACGTGTCATGATTTGAGCGACACAGGACTAATTTCTCATCCAATGCTTGGGAAAACTGCACTTTTAGAAGACTCTGGTGTCTGAATTTGTGAAAATATTTACTGTATAGCCAGCTATGGTATGTGGGTTTCAAGGTCTCAGTGTTTCTGAGTTAGCCAGGTGCGGGGACTAGGAAGAGTGAGACCCGGGCGTTTGACCCAAGCAGGCCAACAGGATTGTTTCGTACCATGAATGTCACATTTGGTATAAATTATAAAGTTTGCTACGAAGTTCTTTCCCCCGTGATGGCTGCCATCCTGAGAACTTCTTGCCCTGGTGCCGGACCCCTGGGCTCTTCCCTTCTTCCCGAAGCCGTAGCACTTGCAGTGTCCGACATTTGCTGTCCCCTGCTGGGAGTGCACAGCTTCCTACTGATAGAACTGGCTGAGTATAATCCTGTATATTTCATATTGGTATTGGGATCAATATTGGTTCTTTAGTGTTACTAATGTTAACTATGTAGTCTTATTCTACTAAATCTGTTTGTATTTCAACCCCCAGGTTTCCTTGTTTTTTCCGTGATTCCCTTTCCCAGGTGGGGAGGGGTCATCAGGTGATAGAATAATTGTCTAAAATTGTTGTGGGTTTCTCAAACCATAACACTACAGAGTTTGTAGTATTTTTTTCTCTGGAGGAGGCATTCTTTGATATTGTCAAGTACTGATTGAGTAGTAGCAAGCTGCAGCACTTGGTAAAGTACAGAGTAATATCCCATGCTCACTGACATTCTGTAGCAGAAATCTGACTGTTGGCACAGCCTGCATGGCAGCTTCGGTGTAAAATAAAAAAAAATCAGTGTTTCATATGTTCTGTTTGAGGAGGAAATAATGCAGTCAGGATAAGAACTCTTCAGGTGTTTAGATATTCAGTGTACTGATGCTTGCTTTGAGATGTGTCTGTATTTCAGGATGCTACAGAGATCCCCCTGCCCTGTCCCCCGTTCAACAGCATTTTAGGAGTTACCAAGAAGTAGCCTAATAGTTTCAGAAAGAGCAGGCACAGGGGCCAGCTAGAACACTTAACTCTTGGCAAAATATTTTGGGATTATTGTAGCACCTTGCCTAGATGCATCTACTACATTTGGGAAAGATTTCTGTCACATTACACCCTCCGTACATGTTCTTTCTTAAATTCTACAAAGTAAATGACACACTGGTAGTCTAGGGAGTGCTTCTGGAGGGCAGTTGGTGCCAAGTCAGTCCTGTGTTCGTGGTTTGTCTTGTGGTGTGTCAAATGAAATGAAGATTTGTTAGTTAATGGCATTATACTTTTCCTGGGACATATCAAGGCAGTTTTATGGATTACATAACAGTGGTTTGAAACCTAATTTTAAAAACAAAATAATCTATTTCAGTTTTCTTTTATCATAAAAGTAGAGCTGGCAAGTTAAATAAAATGCATAATTACTATTGTCTAGAACATCTTTCTCATGAAGCAAGATTCACTAAAAAAGGGACCCTAATAACGTGGTTTGTCATACCGTGACTTGATTAAATCAAGTTGTAGAATAAATATGGCTTAACTACTATGATTCTAAATTTGGGTAGAGTTAGCAAGGATTGTCAATGCAATCTGTGGTTCCTTGCTTGAGGAATGTTTTCCTTATAATACTTTTCTTTAAAGCTGAGTACCATTACTAGGACTGAAAATGGTAACAAAAAAATCACCCTCTCAACCTCCCTGGGATTAGCCGAGGCTTGACATCCTCAGCGATCCCACTGCTGCTGCCTTGACTGGCAGCTGGTAGTATGGGTAGAACACTCTCCTCAAAAATAAAATTATTTCATTTTTGTCACTCAACATGTGTATAAACTTTAACCTGCTAGGTATAATGATTTATTCTTAAATGTCACCAAGACCACGCTGCTTCTTATCTTCTGTTTGGTGTTTTGACTTTCTTGTGGTGTTAGTATACTAAATTCTGGTACTGCAGCTTAACAGGAAAGGACTCGATCTTTCTTTTCTTTTTCTTTGCTTTCTTTTTCTTTCTTGAATGCTGTGGGTTTTGTGTGTGGGGTTTTTTTTGTTGTTGTTGTTGTGGGTTTTTTTTAAGATACCCTTGCAAAAATCATCAGATGTCTGTTTCCCTGGGTGGAAAGGACTACCAACCCTCCCTTCCTTTCGTCTTTCTGCTCAGCGTGGCTGAGTATTTGCATCATTAAAACTGAGATAGAGGAGAGATCAGAGAGGCTTTTTAAATTGAAGATGTGTGTCTAAATTTTTTTCTTTGTGAAGACTGTTACTTGTTAGTCCCAACTGTTCCATTGCAGCTGTTCAGCCAGAATGCTGTTTCCTGAAGTCTGTCATGAGGTACTGAGCTCAATCCCAGTTGGCATTAGGTGGGTGCAGAAGTAGATCAGCCAGTGAAAAGGAGGAATGCCTGCCCTCGGGTGGTCTGTGGCTCTCCTAGGACGCGTGCTGTGGCCTGCATCCCCTCGGCTGCTCTGGGGACACCACTGCTCCCGTAGCACTCTATAGCAGAAAGGCTGGAAGCTCTCGTGAACGTGGAGCTGGCACCATCCCTCAAAGAAGTATTTCTCTTTCTCACTAAAGAAAGGGGAAGGAGGAAGGTAAATAATACATCTTGCTAGGAAGGCTTATGCTGAGGCCTTTTCAAGGGTTATACTGGTGGCCAAGGAGGAGACCTGAGAGCAGGAGCAGATGTGAGAGGGGAGAGAGGGGTACCGGACATGTCTGGGTACAGTGTAACAGTGTCAGGGCTGGAAGGCGGGATGTGAACGAAGCATCATAGGATGGGGAATGGAGGGCTGAAAGCAGGAGATATTATCAATGGAAGAAAGACTGTAAGGGAAAGAATGAAGACTGTAAACTGTTGTGTGAGATAGGACAAATAGATCGTCATGGGAGTGGTGGAGTTAGAAAAGTGAGGGACAAACAGAGAACATAGCTGAGAGGATTAATTTCCCAAGAGATGTCTGGAAATTTAGAGGCAAATGCCATGGACTGTTTTTAAAAGATGGATAGATAAGAAATTAAAAAAGCGAGCCATAAAAAGTATTTCATATTCAGGGGAGAGTGGGTGGTCTGTACCTGGTGTTCTCCTGCTGTATGTAGCTCTGACTTGGATCTCTGGGAGTAGTCAAAATCACTAATCTCTGCTGCCTGAATATCTCAGTCCCCATTTGTCTTGCTGCTTCTTTTAATATTCTTTACTTGTTGAAGAGAAGAGCAGTAAGTTTCCAATATTATGATTCTTCAAAATATGATTA
This sequence comes from Charadrius vociferus, assembly GCF_000708025.1. Lineage (NCBI taxonomy): Eukaryota > Metazoa > Chordata > Aves > Charadriiformes > Charadriidae > Charadrius > Charadrius vociferus. Next base: position 209,431 of record NW_009661370.1, read on the forward strand.
CTCTTTGAACCTGATGGCATTTCTGCTAAGCAGCGGAAAGATCTCTCAGCTGTGGGACACAGCCAACCTATCGAAACAAGTACCGGACCTATTCATTGCTGCCTGTTCCCAGGGTGCTGTAGGTAAAGCCACCAAGCAGACTTCCAGCAGGTTTACTTTATTGTGTATTTTTTTCTAGCACTGTGCTTATGGAGGCTTTTTGTGGAATAAAAATTGGGATGTGCGAGTTTTCAGTGCCTTCCTGGGAGTCTGTGTGGCTGACCACTGGGTAGTTCTCCTGACATGGTCCGTAGCTGCTGCTTAAACTCACTCTTGATGGGGGGAAAAAAAACCCCACCCCACAACAAACAAAGCATTTCATTCTATGTGTAACTTTTTGTTTCTTTCCTGTTATAACATGTATGTAACCTTGCATTTTTTAATAGTATGATTTATCTTGAAACTGAATTTGAAATGGTCTTGCCTGGGAGAACTTAGAGTCTAGACAAATACAGCCAAAAAGGTGTGGAAAAGGGCTTAAGCACAGGGAAATGACTTGACTAATAAATTGTAAAAGTTTGGTGGGAGATCTGGGAATAAAATTAATCTGCCACTTCTCTCAAATTAGCGTTCTTCCCCTCAACTACACTCTCCCTATAGAATGCAATTATTTCCTGGTATCTATGTATTGCAGTTGTGTAAATATAAAGTTTGCAGTTTGGTGTTTTAAGACTGCTGCAGTATTGATTTTGTACATTTATGTTTTGAGAAATGTGTGTTGGGGCAGGTTAATAAGAGATAAATGTAGAACAGCAGCACTGTTTGGAGACAGTGGGGTAGATTTGATGTTGGTCCCTTTTTTTGAAGGGGCAACCAGTCTCTCTAATGGGAGGCTGAAAATCTTCTGTATGCTTGCTTATGTAGTGAAGGTGTCTAGGAACTGGGTTTTCGATGTTACGGTTACTTGGGGTTTCATAATATGATACAGCTCCGGCTGTATGATGGCCCTTTTGTGGCATTTTAAGCTGGCTAGAAATTGAATGTTGGTAATAGCCCTTTTGGAGTTGTTCATGGGAAGATACCACATCTCATCTTAATTTCATTAATGGTGTGCAGGAAAGAGTAAATCATAAATCAAAGATGCTCGGAAGAAGAGTTGTTAACAGCAGTCTGAGAGTTTTCAAAATGGAATTAGTCTAAGAAGGAAGAATTCAGAAACATGGTAGACTTCTCATGGTGACAAGGAAGCATCATGTGGAAAATACACTAAGTGAGAGGGTGAATCTTATAACTTAGAGCAGAATGAAGGCAAGGAGAAATACAATTGACAGAGCGTGACATGTCTGGAACAGATGAAGACTAGAATGAATCCTTAACCTTGCTCCAAAACTTAAAAAAAAACCCCAACCCTACACTGGCAGGTGAGTCTGGGAATTCGAGAGGAAAGGTTGCACGATTGATTATGCAGCTGTGAAATACCAGTCTGGCAGAGCACTCAAGTGGAATGATTCAAGAAATACTTCTGGAAAAGGATTAAGGGAAGAGAAAGTGATCTAGGATTGGATGTGCAAAGTCAAGTGATGGTCGTATTACTGACTTAGCCTCCTGAGTCTGCTCACAAGAGACAAGACTGAGGGCCGGTGAACTTTTCTCATGTATTCTTGCATGAAAGGGACAGATGCAGAGCAGCGATTTTCAGATGAGTTGGAGTGAGAGGGCCACGTCCATGAGAGAAGCGTGTTGTGAGAGCCTTCTTGCTCTGTGGAACGTCTTAGTGGGGTAGGAGGAATACACAAAAAGGAGTGTGTTCAGTTTGAGTCTAAGTATTGTGTGACCTTGAAAAAGTTATCTGTTTTAATGTGTGTCTCTGTTCTCCAGCTGAGATTAATGAACTCTTTCTCAGAAAAGTGTTGTAAAACTAAAACCCCTCAGTGATTATTTTCAGATACTAGTGAGAGTCTGGATTTATTAGCTCGGACTGAGCACCATGGGGTTGTAAGATACTTGGTGTTTGTTTAGAGGTGGCTTGTTAACTGCCTGACTCAGATTATAGATATAATCTTGTGTTTGCCTGCAGAATCTTGTGGACACCTTTTCTAGCATGCTATCACCTCTGTCTTTACTGGTACTGTTATTCACACCAGCGAGCTCAAATATAGCATAGATATGTCCTATGCTGTAATCGCACCTTTGATAGAGACATAGCCTGGAACTAGTGAGTGAGGGTGTAATGCAATAGAATTCTTAACAAATTCCTAAAATAAGTGGAGTTGCATCAGAGATAAAGTTCACATACTGGGGCTGTTAAGAAGCTGAAATCAGCCCACTAGCTGTTTTCTGTTTAACTTGTTATTAGTACTTTATTGCAGATGTTTTTCACCAGTCCTCTGTCAGCTGTATCAGATGCAGAGTTAGCCATTACTAACTATGGTTACAGACAGATTTATTATTAGACACTGACAGCTGAACTTAGCATTTTTTTAGGATTGTAGGACCACAGAAGCTAATTGGTGAGAAATAATAAAATGAGTCATCTCAATTGGAAATATGTTCATTTGCAGACATATTTTTAGTAGAACTCAATCAAGAGCATGCTAACACATGCGTACACAAGGCCATTGAGTGCTGAAACCAAATTTGACATTGCTTCATGCTGACTCAGTAGAATAAAGAGCCAGAAGAGGAAGCTCTGAGGCACTATATCTGTTTTCAGTGTTGTGTGCATGTTTGATACCACTATTGAGGTAGTACATTTGAGGAGGGAGGTAGCGTATGCAATTGAAGGGAACAGACACCTAGAATATCACTGCAGTGCCCAGTCAGATCAAACTCAGTAGCACCTTTGTTTCTCCATGAAGCAGTTTGCTGCTTCAGAAAGGTGCTGTTGTTACCTGGATGTGCTCGAGCCACTCAGATCTGTTCCCTTCTGATCGTGTGCTTCATTTCCCTCTGGTGGCTGTGGAACCTGTAGACTGGGATGTGCACTGTGCCTGAGACACTCTGCTCAGTGTTGATGCGCAAATCCTAAATACATATAGCGTAACTCTATTCAAGTGGTACGTAAAAAGCTTTTTGCCTTGTACATAGTGATTGCTTTCTGAAAGGCTCTTTGTATCATTGTTCTTTAGCGAAGATTTTTTTCTGACGAGTGCTGAATATGAATCTGCATGATGCAAGATAGGTTATTTATTTATTTATTTACTGCCACGTGTCTTTAGTACTGCAGATCAACATGACTTTGCTGTAATCTTGCAAAATTATTTTGATGACTAAGAGCTTTTTGAGGAAAGAGGAGGAGATAATGTGATTATTGTACTAGCAAAGTGCTTCATAGCGCTGTATCAAGAACTATCAGCTAGCCTGGTCCTCTGGAATTCCATCTGTTCTGCATGAGGTTTTATGCCTCAAATGATAATTCCATTGGAATAATGTTGAATTCTTATGAAATTACTCCTCCTACAGGATAAAACTGAAATGTGTACAGTAAAATGTGTCCAGACTACTTAGAATCGTGTGACCAGAAAAGTCATCTCTCTTCCTTCTCATCCTAAGGCAAGTTGAGCTATGCATAAATCCTCCTGACAGAGGTTTTCTTGAGCAGTTTTTATAGGCTCGTAATGATGAAGCTTCTAAATAGGTCTGTGAAAATGCTTTGCAATCCTCAGGAAACTTCTCCCCAACTGTCTAACAGTAACTTTCTTAATGTAATGAGGAACAGTATTACTTGTCCTCTACTCCGTGCTTCACTGACAGCAGTATTACATGCTTCATATTGTTGCCACATTACCCCAGTCTAAGCAGACTGCATCCCAGCAGTTTTTCTAGATCTTTCCTGTTTTATTTCTAGGCATCATCAGTATTGTTGCTCTCTCTTCTCTCTCTATTTGAAACAAAGGGTGAAAATGGCTGTTTCGCTTCAGCTGAAGCCTTACCTGTGTTGACTATAAAGTCAAAGTATCACTACTCTTGTGGTCACATGCACTTCTTTCCCTATTAGCCTAGCTTTTTGGCTTCTGTACAGCTGCCTGGTGGTGTTGGCTCACGATCAGCATTTGATTTACCATAACCAGCAGGTCCTTCCCTACAGCACCACTGTCCTTTCATTGCTTTTTATCCTGTGTCCCTACATAAGGGGTATGCACTAGTCTAAGGTTGTTTTCAATTTCGTATAGGTTGTTCTCCCGTAAGAGAGTCTGAGCACCACTTCCTGCTGGCCAAGGACGTTACTGTTATTATTTTACTATTAATTATCATGACGGTCATTTGCTACCAAGAAGATAGCGGAGTTGTGGTTCAAGCTCAGATACAGTAATCAGAAGTTTTTGTAACTCTGTCAGAGGCTTCCTTTGCATTCAGATGTCAGAAGCTCTAGAGTTATCTCCATAATAGGTTGGTATTTCAAAAGAGAGTTTGGTAGTTTGTTGAAGACACTGGTTGAGGAGTCAAGAATAGAATTAGCAGTTAAAGTAGGTAATGCTATGCTCCGAGCATTTGTTTTGTTGGTATCTCCCATAGGATTGTTGAAAAGATATTTATTCACTGTTGATCATAGTTCTTGCATGTTATGTACATGGTGTTTAGTAAATCCTGTGCGTCAAGGCTTCTGTTCTTTGTCAGCAGGGATTTGTAGAAGGAAAAACACTATCTTAATTTGTTACTTGACTTCTGCATTGTTGCCTTTTATCTTCTTCCAAAGCACGAAGGAAAGAGGCTCTGGGGCAACTATTAGCATGTGGTTGCCAGTAATTGTGGAAATGTTGTACTTGATGGCCTGTAGGACTTACAGACTTCTATTCTGCACTTCAGTCTAGTGCTTATCCCAACAAGGCAAAGGGAAGTTGAAGTAAAGTTTGTAAGTCGAGAATTATTCTACAGTTCCCTCAGGCAGTAAGCAGTTTGTACTGGCTAAATTTCGATTTGTAAGTCTACTTTTAAAGTACGTGTGGCACCTATACTCGTTGCACAGTTCAATTGTGCAGCTGAACAGTAAATGGGATGCAGTGAGGCAGAACTGTGCATATGTGGAATTTGAAGAAGCTATTAAAGATTGAGCTATTAAAGTCTGTGCTGAGATCCTGATTTATAGCATATGGAAGTTGATGGAAACATTCCACTAACTGCAGTATTTGCAATATAAAACAGCAGCAGAAGTGAGTTTGAATGTACAAGCATAATTTATCAGTTTTAACCTTTGAATGCTATATTTTGCAAATGTGACATTCTCTACTCTGTATGCAATTTCAGAATTGGTATACTGTCGTGGAGCAGTAGAAACACAGAGTCAGCATTACATCTTTAAGGGAGGTAACTGTGTAATGGGTCAGATTAGGAAGACCACAGCAAATTATTTAAATTAGTAATAGTTCATGGTTTATTTTCTACGTTATCTGCAAAGGCATAATATATAAAGTATAAAATATAAAATCAAGGAAGATACCCCCCAAAATTTTGCCTGTTTTTGTCCTGAAATGGAAGCAAAATGCAGATGTCAAGGTCATGTCATAATGAGTTGAAGCACCTTGGGCTGAAGCCCATAGTGTTTCTAAATAAATGTATTTCTTGTAGTGTATTGCTACATTATTTGTCATCAACTTTTCCTGCAGAGATTTTTAGCAATACTAGAAGCTCCAAAATTGTGCTTTTTTTCCATGGTTAAAATAAAAGACTTGGAGGTAGTAATGGTATAGAGTGTAAAACAGGGGAAGACATACAGTAGGAAATACTATTTTGCATACTCAAAGAGTGCCAATAAACAAATTATTTGACCCTGTTCTATCCTTTGAATCTCTGCTAAACCAGTACCAGATATGAATTCAGAAGTTTTAAAAATACATATAATTATTAAAAGTTTAAGGTACTACAATGTGTGCGTTTAAACAAACCAACCCATGAAGAATACTAAAAAAAACCCCAAACCATACAAAACCCAACAAACTACCGACTGGCAGATTTCCAGAAAAATGCCACAATGCAGATACTCCACCCTCAAAATCACAGCTATGTCCACATTGAGGAGGTGCTAACAGCTGTAGCACTGTAGGTGTTGCCTACCTGTGGCAATTCAGTCAGCCAGTTTTAGTCCTTTAATAAAATTAACATATTGAGAAGGTTAAGGATTAGTCAAAACTGACATCACACAGGAGGTATCGGTTTTCAGGGTTTAACAGGACGAAGTAACGTAAGGAAATATATGTTTGTGTGTGTAGGTTTTGTTCAGTCATAACTTGAAATTGCTGATCTGGGAAAAATACCTGGTCAAAACATTCATGTTGGAACATAACATACCCATATCTTCACATGAGAAACTAACCTTTTTCTTGACTGGGTAGCATATATTTCATGTAATCTTAGGAGATTTGAGTGGATTTCACAGAAAAGTCAAATAATCACTGTAGATGAAAGTAAATGCTGTTACAGAGCTTTGAGAACTTACTGTTTTAATATTGCACCTTGACAGCAAACCTGTACTCTTCTCTCATTAATCTGGTCTTCTGGAATGCAGTTCTGAGCATGCAGTTTGCCATTTTATGGCTGTTGCTGCCAGCATTTTGGTTTTAGGAGTAATTTTTAATTGTAGAAACTATAGTGCTGTTAAAGGTGGTTTGGGCTTTTCTTTGGTTTTTTTTGTTGGGTTTTTTTTTTCAGTTACTGGGTCTTCTGTTAAATAATTTGGTTATTTGTTTAGTTTCTGTGACTATAACAATTTCATGAAAATAAGTAAGTAGCTCATCATGAATAGATATAATTAAGAATCTGCTGTGTGCTGCTCTTTGTTCAATAGCTGTCCTTGCTTTTCATAATTGAATGTCTAAAAAATAAGTAGGGCCTTGTGGCATAGATAAGCATTCTGAAAAAAAAAAAACGGTAGATGTTCTCGAAGAATCAGAATGATAAATGCAGTAGTGTGCTTATCAAACACTCATGCTGTTTGAGTTAGTGCAGGTATCTCACATAACACAAAGCAGAATGTCTTTTTGCTGGAAGATACAGTATCTTTAAAACTGTGTACTGGCTGACGCATAAGGATTTATTGGAATTAATGGATTACTCCAAGATGGTACTTGGTGATAATCTTAAAGCACTGTATAGGGCCGGTAACATTAGCCGTAGCTGCACGTTGCCTTCAGCAAGTTCATTTGCAAACTTGGGAAGGAGAATCGCTTTCTGACTCAGGTTATCAATTTAGCAGTATGAGTACCATTTCTGCTATCCCCTAGGTGTGCTCTGTTAGTGTAGGCAGGCAATGTCATCTTTGTTCCTTACCTACCCATTTGTAGAATGGAGATAACTGCACTTCCAAATTCCCCAAGAGTGTTAGGAAGAAGATCAGACTGCAAACTGAAGGATGAATGAGAAGGGATGGAAGAATCATCCGTTAAAGTGTCTAAACTAAATGGACAACTTCTCAAGTTGGATTCACTCTTACTTGCAGCAAATGCAGATATATCTGGGACTGTGATCCATTGCTGTTATGGTGACTGCTTGCCTTATGCATTTGATAATAAGCTGCAGCACCGCTGTGTGCACGGAATTTGCATGGTTATTGGCACCTACTTTCCCCGACTCTCTTGGTACCTTTTTTCTATATCCAAAACCTGGAAAAATAGAAGACAAAGCAGCATATTTGAGCTTACTAATGAAGGCTGCTATGGTGATAGTGATTTGGGATGGAAATACTAAAATTTTCCAATTTTCACAGAGGAAACTGGCAGACGTTTATCGAAGTGATGATTATTCAGCAAAACAAGAATAACAGAAATATCTGGCAGTGGAAATGTCTGTGCTATTGCCCTTCCTTCCAAACTGTGCTGGAGTATTTTCAAGACTATACTATATTTTGTGTAATCTATGTCTGTTGTGGTTGTTTTGAATATGAACTTTAAATCAAATACTTTTGTTACAGCAGAATACAGATACTGTTTTTTATGAGATTTTAATTAGATCAAGTATATGCTAAACTCATTTCACTGAATATGACAGACATGCGCTATTGTTTATTGACATGTGTGTTACCTTAATCAATTATAAAGACCTATAATTGTGTTGTGGAAGACTAAGTTTTCTTCTTTTGCCTATGCACTTAATATTGTCAATGCACAGACAAGTATTTCTTCGCGTCTTAAAACACAGTTTGTTCAAGAGTTTAGATTACAAGTGGATTGAAAGTTCCTACAAGTGATTACATTTTAGCATTAAACGTCTGTGCTTGAAGTTGGCTTCTTGGAATCCCTTTAATTTTTGTCTCTGATTAGTTTACTCTGATGTTAAGCAACTCAACATTTGACAGAGATGTTTAAAAGACATGAATACTCCTGTCAACACCTTTGGGTTGCCTCTACCCCTGAATTTTCAGTCTCATATGAGAATTAGAAAAGAGGTGGATAGGAGTGTGTCTGGATACATAATGATGTATTTGCTTAACTTTTGAAGGCTACAGTTATAGCCCTTTGAAACATAAATTACTTTCATCAGTTCTAATTTGACAGTGACTGACAGAAAAAATTATGATCTAAAACCTCATTGCATAAAGTATGGATGTGAAAATGCTCAGAAGATAATAGGAGGAAACGAACCAGTTTGAGACATCTTGTAATTCAAGATTTAAGAGTATCAGAAAAGTATTTTTCTTTAATAGACATTTAATGATGCACGCTGTAGCTTTCTTTGTACAAGAGCAAAGTGACCTTCAGTGAAGGGCTCTGGCGGTGTGACTTCAGATAAGGAAATTACGCATTTTTAGCTCTCCTGATACTGGAACTGGATAGCATTTGCTGATTTGAAAACAGGTTTAGAAAGTCAGTGCTGAGATGCTTACCCACTTACCAGTCTTCTCTAAAGAAATGGAATGGAATTATGTATCTTAATATAATTCCGTGACACAGTTAAATTGTGTACCTACAGGAATCTTCTGAACACGTAGTTAGTAAATGTTGGGCGACTGAATCCAGGGTAGAGTTTATATTAGATTCTTCTCTAATGATGTACGCAGAAATGTAAAGTAACTTAGAGATGGGTGTATATAACACCTCATTACCTATAATCACCTTTCGCTTGATCTGACAATGGCACTGCATCTTTCTTAACCTTCAGTGCCAGTTTTATCAACTGCACCTGACTAGGGCAAGAAGTTCCACAACACTGACTCTGTGGCCTGAAATAAGAGAACGTTTCTTGTCATCATCTATGCACAAACCAAAGAAAATGTAGCAAAATAGAATTGTGATTTGCTTTGTTGTTTTAATGAGCATGTCCTGCTAACCCAGGAATTAACTTCTGAAAAGGGCATGGGAGGGTGACTGATTTTCGTTAAGTAGTAAGCATTTTTTAAGAAATCAGTCTCTTTGTGAGCTATGTATTTAACAAAATAAGCCATACACTCTCTACACTATACGGCGAAAGAAGAGATAATGATTGCAAAATGAATTGAAAAAGTTTGTATGTCAGGAAATTTAGCAGTTGCTGTATTCCCCTTCTTAATCCTACAACAATCAGAATCTATGTTATACATGTACGCTTGGTGATTGTGCATAATTGGTTTGCACAGAAGGATATGATGCATTAGATCATTAACTAAAATTAAGTATGTCAGGGATTTGCCCCAAACCAACTTACACTTTTGCTGCTGTCATCATAGAATCTTTTTTGCAGATGGGCTACGTAGAACACTTCTCAGACTTTCTCTAAAAGCACAGCATACAATGGTAGAAAATGGGGCAGTAAAAAATTACATTGGTGGTTCGTTTCAGTAGAAAGTAGGCTTACTATGTTGTCTGCCTCTGGCTGTAGAGGTGTGACCTTAACGTCTTCTCTAGTGACCCTTTTTTGGAGACAACTCTAGCACAGTGTCTGATGGTGACAGCGTTACTGGAGTTTCCATTCTGCAGGTGTGATAATTTAGGAAGAAAAGCCAGGAAGAGAAAAAGGAAGGAGAGTGTGTTTATATAGCTGCAATCTAACATCATTATTTTAAACCTGAAAATAAACTTTTATCTGAATCAAGTGTAATTAAGATTAGGAAATACTAATTTTGCACTTTAAAAACCAAACCCAAACAACCTCCTCCATCCCCCACCCCAAATGCTCTGGGTTTTAATAGGTGCTAATTTTATAAAGAGTACACAGCAAAGCTCTTGGCTCTGTATATGTGGTCTTCTAGATCCTTGATTTTGGCCTTAGGGATTTTCCTTTGTTAATTACAATTGTGCTTTGTCAACTGCACATATAACATATGCACGCATTACATTTTCTGGATTTAATGTCTGACTGGAAGCAGTTACTGCTTTTTGCCTCTACAATTGACTGGAGCATAAGCGATATGCACCTTGGGCACTGTTGCTGGGATACAAGGAAAATTGGTTTACCTACACTTAGGGCTAGGGTTTGCTAGATGGGGACAATTAAAAAAAGGTGACATGGATTAATTTTAAAGTGTCTGATTAAACACTATTTAATCTCCTGTTCTTTTCAGAATTAAATGCACCTTAATTTAGTTTAGTTTAATTACTAGAGTGAAGTAAATTAAACCAAATAAAAGGCCAGCTTAATTCAGGATGGGTGTTTACAAGTGACTTCAAATTACTCAGTTCAATTTAAATTCAGGCCTTTATTTAATTTGATGAACTTTTCTGAGTGTCCTTACGTGAAAAGCTGCCTGTAAGAACAACTTTTTTTGGTAAACATGGCTGCCTTAATGCGTGCGGTTTTGTAGTCTGATCCTCTTCTGCTTCCAGTTGCACGCTTCATCCTGTAGTTTCATTGTTGTATTACATTTCATTTACAGTGTTAAATATGACCTTTTCACAGTCATTCCTGTGAAAATTATTATTGGAAACTCTAATTTTGCTTCATAAATAAATGGGCAGAATGCAAAGGTTGATGCTAGTTTTTCTATTCGTAAATAAGAAACTTTTGCTAGAAAATAGACTCATTACAACAAAGTTTTCTTTCTTTTTAACTTAAACCATATTTCTGCAAAGGGATTCTCCAGCTCATGGTTATGTTAATTTAAAGAAGTGGGATTTAAATAAGGGTCTGCTTCTGTTCTTTCAGGTTTGTTGACAAGATCTTTGACTATATTCCTGTAACATTTGTGTTTCATGCATACTGACTTTTGTTACAAGGATAGGCACAGGAAAGGCACATATGTAGTTATAATTATTTTAATTGATTTGCCCACATTCACAACTCTGCGAATAAAAATTATGCTGGGATTCGCTTCTGCTTGTGTTCAGGGATAACTGTTTCTGAGTTTAGCTATGATTTTGTAAATGCTTCTGCAGATCTTGTTGGGTCAGAAGCATAACCACTGTTCTGTTTTTGTTTGTTTTTTTGGTAGGATGATGAAGTGGTTCTGCAGTGCACTGCAACGGTTCACAAGGAGCAACAGAAATTGTGTCTTGCTGCAGAAGGATTTGGCAACAGGCTTTGCTTTTTGGAATCTACATCAAATTCTAAGGTACTGCTGAGTGTTTTAAGTGTCATGTATGAAGCAAGGATATAGTTATAATATTGCTTACTCTGATGTACTATAAACAAATCTGTCTAGGAGAATGCACACATTAAGTCTACCAATAGTATAAGGAATATTTAATTACCCTTCAAAGTTTAATTTTTTCCTTTGTCATGGCCCTTTGCCTGGTATCTAATGCTGTGCTTTCTGGTTTGGGCTTATTTTAAAACTAGTTAGCTGCAGAAGTCCATCTCAGTAATATGCTTGTTATTTTGGTTATCCGAACTCAGTTGTAGTAAGCCATAGTGCAATTCTTGTGTACTGCAGTTCAGAGGCATGTTTGATTACTCTGATTTTAACTCCACAGGAAAGAGGGCGATTATTCTGTTTGTGATAAGTTTTTTATCCAGTGCCATTTGCATTGAGATGATTATTACTTTAAGTCCTTCTAATTCCGAACTGAGCAGAGTAATAGTGCAAGTATCAAAATTATCTCGTCTAATCAGTTTGTTATTTAAGCCTACTATAACTCGGCTATATAGGCAGTAGATACAGGAGTTTGAAAATTTAACTTTGCTATTTGTTGCAAAGGAGGGGTTTTGTTTCACAGTCACGTATGCTCAAATAAGTGTTTTGAAGACAAAGATGTCCCTTCTGAGGGCGGAACCAGTTTTGTGACCGAAGTAATGGGTACGCTTGGACATTTTATTTATACAAAGGGAAGAATGTTGCTTAACAAATTTGTTAAATGTTTGATGAGGAAAATAAAATAAAGGTAAAGCATCTGGAAAGACATCTAGAAAGATTTAGAACAAAAAATGATGGTTTTTTTATCTTGCCAGCTTCCGGAACATCATTTTGATTCTCTCTGATACATTGCAGAGTAATGCTTCATTTTCTGTCTCATCATTTTGAATGTATTATTCATAATAATAAATTTTTCACTAGGATATTAATGATTCATTATAATAGCAGTGATCCTGATGAATTCATTCATGCTGCTCTATTTTAAGTGAATCTTTTTAACAATAAAAATGTGTTGGGATAGAAGTGATTGCAGTGCTAGTTGCCTGTGAGGCCAGGAAATCTATTTAATGACTTTATTATTGTTCAGCAAGTTTGAATATTAAGTCTACAGTCTCTCTCTCACTATATAAAACTCCTGAACATCCTTGTCTGTAAGGAATACGGTGTAAATTTTGTATCAGTTTCCTATGCTTGCTTGTTGATGCTGCTTTTTCTCCATGTTTTGTGAAGCAATATTTATTCTGCTTATACTGCATGAGCTTGGGGAAAAAAAGCAAACAAAAGAAAACCCATGCAGTGCATCCTTGTTTTAATTTTTAAGGTCTGACAGTTTCTAGGATAAGCTCATTTGAAGTCATTTGGAGATATAAATACTGAGGGAGCCATAAAATTACCAAATCTTTAAAGCAAAGTTTACTGTAAAGAAGAGTAAATAAAATGTTTTTCTTCCTTATGCTGTGTCCATACAATGCTACCATTGCTTTATATAAGGAAGAACAGAGAGAGTATTACAGGAGGCATATGATAATGTGGAAAAGGTTCCAGCAGACTTCTTGAGCCAGTTGAAAAAAAGTTCCCTGCATGTCTTTTTGAGACTATTTTCTGCTTGTAATGGGATTGTGATCCACTTTAATGCAAACAGTAGTGTGGCATGTGAACTACAGTCAGGTATCAAGGACGAGGTACGAAACCAAGCACCAGTAATAGGCCAAACACTACTAATAGACCTCAGCTGTCACTTGCATTCTTGAGAATGCCTGATACAATCCCCTGCTTTTCTCCAGTATCCTTCAAGATGAGGCTTCTGGTGATGTAGCTGATGTTTTATTAGCACAGCTTATTCACATGTGCTTTCTTGCCCTAGGTTCATTTAATAATTCACACTGCAAAAATATTGGTCAAATTGAAGATATATATTGATAGAATACTTTGGCAACTACTGACTATTAATACTTATCCCGTTACACCAATAACAGTGGCAGACCCGTTATGCAAATTGCTTAATGAATTTTATTTTCTTCTGTTCAAATTTACAACACGAGTGTTTCTTTGGGTGGTCGTATAGATTCCCTCAGAGTCAGAGGAGAAGAGCAGATTTTGAAAACATCATACTAACAAAAGATGGATGGCGATAGTTGGGCTAAATTAGCAAACACCTTAATAAGCATTATCGGTTCACGTGTGTTCACATTTCAAAACTGTTTCCATGTTTCACTTCACTTCTTTTGGAAGCAATCCATGCTTGTCAAATCACTTTACTGCACAAAACCATCCTCTTTATTTCTTAGCTCTGCAAATCTATTGTTTTTCTGTATATATTGTAAGGTAATTGAATTTTAAATGAATTCATTCATATTTGGGGCTATGTTACAGCTTGTTTTTAGGCTTGAGGTTGGTTACTTTGTAGCAAATGGAGAGACATCTTTACCTATTACATTTGATGTAGGATTCTTTCTGACAAAAAACGCATCTTATCACAAAATGTTATTTTAAATAGAAACAAATTTCAAAGTACAGTTGTATTTCTAAGTTTGTGAATGTTTTTGTGTGTTTGTTTGAGTGGTATGGTTGTTGTGCTTGAGGGATTGGATGCCATCCAGAGGGACCTGGACAAGCAAAAGAAGTGAGCCCATATATACCTCATGAGGTTCAACAAGGCCAAGTGCAAGGTCCTGCACCTGGGTCAGGGCAACCTCCGGTATTGATACACGGCTGGGGGATGAAGGGATTGAGAGCAGCCCTGATGAGAAGGACTTGGGAGTACTGGTGGATGAAAAACTGGACATGAGCTGACAACATGTGCTTGCAGCCCAGAAGGCCAGCTGCACCCTGGGGTGCATCCAAAGAAGGGTGGCCAGCAGGTCGAGGGAGGTGATTCTGCCCCTCTACTCCACTCTCGTGAGACCCCACCTGGAGTACTGCATCCAGCTCTGGAGCCCCCAGCATAAGAAAGCGGGTAGTGGTTTTAAACTAAAAGACGGTAGATCTAGATTAGCTATAAGGAAGAATTCTTTTACAATGAGTGCAGTGAAACACTGGACCGGGTTGCCCTGCGAGGTGGTAGATGCCCCATCCCTGGAAACATTTAAGGTCAGGTTGGACGGGGCTCTGAGCATCCTCATCTAGTTGAAGGTGTCCCTGCTCATTGCAGGGGGGGTGGACTAGATGACCTTTAAAGGTCCTTTCAAGCCCAAACTATTCTATGATTCTATATAGTCTAGCAAGTGCTGAGTAAAGGGGAAAAGCAAGAACTCCAGGCTACGCAAGTTTTAGTACGGTACGGGAGGCTATTACCCTTCTTTGCTGGTAGGGCACACTGTGGGGTCATGCCCATCTTACTGCCCTCAGGTCCTTTTGTGCACAGCTGCCTCCCAGGCAGTCAGACCCCAGACTGGGTCAGAGGGTACTGGGGCTTTGTAATCTTGTTTTGAAATGAAGTATTTGAGCCATTGGATTGGATTGCAGTTGTGAAGGACACACAGAGGAACTAGATCCTGTATTAGTGATAGTGACAGCCTTGGAGAAATCATGGATGTGTTCTTTTGAGTTCTACCTCGGACTATTCTCTAGCTCCGGCTGATAATGGGATAAAAGCTGTTTTACACTTAACACTAACTTTATTTCATGCATTATTTTAACTTGGTAGGTCAAGTAAGATTTGTTGCTACACTTACACTGTAAATGCAGTTTATCTGCTACTTTCAGGAGTATAGCAGCTTCCTGATTGTTTCTCTGAGCATGTCACCAAATTCCTTGAAACAGAATCATAAAGTAGTTTGGGTTAGAAGGGACCTTTAAAGGTCATCTAGTCCAACCTCCCCTTCTTTTTTGACAATGGTCTGTAGGTAACTGTTTCATCAATGATTGCCATACTTTTAAATCTATTCCTTGTGTGGAAGACTGTCCCTTTTAATACAACAAGAATTATGAATAGTTAACTTATTTTAATGACTAGTGAGGTCTATTTCTTTACATTTGAAACTTAGATTGTTGTTTTTTATATATAAACAGATTGCTAATGAGGAAGTCCATTCATTAAAAGATTATGGTGCCTGCTATTGAAGTAATCTTTCTTCAGACCTAAATCATGCATGGAGTGTTGAAAAGCAAACAATCTGGAGATGTGTTTTAACGGCTCCTGAAAACTATACCTGTCCATGGTGCAGAATGAAAAATATTCAGCTCTGGGCCAGTTTCAAATGTGGTTTTGATCCCCTGTGAACCACCACACAGCAGAACACTGAGAGTGAGTTACGCTTTTCTAGTGGCATAAGGTGTTTTTTTCCCTCTTGTTTTTATGGCAGGTGGTAAACTCAGTCACTTCAATTTCATGATGTTCTGAGGTATAAAAGAACTGCTTTACATCATTAAAAAGGACCGTTAAAAATGGTGTCTTTTTTTTTTTTTTTTTATTTTTACTCTGGAGCTCTCAGCAATTTGGACTTGAGAGAGTGAAGGTTAACATGGTGATCTAAAGATCTAAAAAAACCTCCCCATTTTTTTTCTCTTTTTTAAGAAGGCAGTGCAACGTGTGATCCAATGGTTTGAACTTTCCACTGAGCTGTGAATTACTTTATATATAGTAAGTTGTCTTTAAGAGTGTAAGACCTGAAAGCTTTTTTTTTTGTCTTGTACAGCAAACACTTGAGCATGTTCTCAGTGGCCAAGGCAAATAATCTTTCTGACTCCATAGAATCTGAGCCTAAAACTCTTTGACAGCTGAGAAACAATACCTGTGCTGTATGCAGTTTTTGATTGTGTTAATCCAAATGTATATAAAAAAAAAGCATGTGATGTCCATTAATGTATGGGTGCAAGTAGATGCTTTTTGAGCAGTTACTGACATAATGAAATACTAAGTTTTTTTAAAAAAAATGATTCACGCAGATGAATCAAATCAGTGTTGTCTGCTTGTGTTTACAGTGAATCATTCCGTGAATTTGCCGTGAAGTAAGGTTTTTGGTGTTTTTTTTTTTTTTTTTTCTTTCATTTTTGATAGGTGCTGCGGTTCCTTTCTGTGCTTATGTTTCCATTGCATCTTTCTAAAAAGTCAAAAAAGACCGTCAGGGCTTTGGCAAGGCTTTCTAGCTGCACCTCCAAGGCTGTTTGAATTGCCTTTGTGTCATGTTGCCGAAATGAATGTTCATATTTAATGGCAAAGATTGCACTTACTTAATCTTATGTAATCTCATGTTCAGAAGACTCCATTTCGCAGACGTTCACTAAGATAATGGATTTTAATAATTTGAATGAAGAGCTGATAATAAATTTATGCACACTTACACATTACTTGCCCTACTTTACATACATAATTTAGACATAGGTAGAGGAAGTCTTCAAAGGTGTAGATCAGACAGGTTTTTATTCAATGGATCATTCTTTCCCAGTAAAATGCTTCTCTATAGAAGCAATGTAAATAAGAACAGAGTGTGTTTCACTACATTTGTATGTAGTTTTATGTAACACATAATTTATATAATTGTGAACGTTATATTTATTAGTATATCAGATTCAATTTTTATTCCTTTTAAGTCTTGTATAAATCCTGACCCTAAGTGCAGATGTGTAGCTGTATCCACCAGACCTGGTTGTGATCCTTGCACTTAATCCCATAAACCAACAGAACTATTTCTTGAGATGGAAAGTGAAAAAGTTAAAAATGAATGTGAAACATTCAGACTATGAATGACAGTGGGTCAGATCTCCATGGATGTAAAGCAGAAACAGAAATATGGCTTTATATCAGCTGAAAATTGTGTGCAATATTTGTAGATGTAATAATACAACTTAACATGTTTGTACTGTCATCTCTAATGCAGGTAGTTTTTAAAAAGTAAGCAAAATGTAATACTTTGCAAGGCGTCACAGACTAAATAGTGTAATCATAATATTGCCAATTGAGGAAATCTTATTCTCATTGTTCAGATTGTATCTTCTGTTGCAGCATATATTTGGAATTTGAAATACATACAGACATGGATTATTTTGATCTTACAGAAATGTTCATTATCAAATCTAGCGTTGTCAGAGATATACATTGAGTTTTAGCTTAATGAAGCACTATTTGCTACCAAAAAGGAATTAAAAGCTCTTCCTAGCTACAAAATGTACCTTCATAAATGTGAAAGAGTTTATTTTTCTATCACACCCACTTATTTAATATTTAAAAGTGTGATATTACTATAGGCCAGTTCTCTGGATATATCTTCCAATAATACTACATTATTTGTTGCGTCCTCAGTATTAGAGATTTGGAATCCACGGGGTATTATTATAAGACTTGAAATGGATTGTGTACTTGGGGTTTTTTTTGTCAAAATACATTTAAAATATATTAAAGGCTGTTATCAATAAAGCACTTAAAAAAGAACCTCCAAAGGAAAGGGAAAAATACCTAAATATACTGGTAGAATGCATAACGTGTACCTGAAAATGTAGCAACAAAAGCTGAAAGATAGAATGAAAAGAATTTTGTAGTTAAAGGGAATTAATTAGGTGATGATAATATTCTGAGTTATGCCACTGAAAGCACGAGCGAGTCCAGCGAAGGGCAGCCAAGGTGATTGAGGGATTGGAATATCTCTCTTATGAGGAAAGGCTGAGAGAGCTGGGACTCCTTAGCCTGGAGAAGAGAAGGCTGAGGGGAGACCTTATTACTACTTACAAATATCTAAAGGGTGGGTTGAAGGAGGATGGAGCCACACTCTTCTCGGTGGTTCCCAGTGACAGGACGAGGGGCAGTGGGTCCAAGTCGGAATATAGGAAGTTCTGTTCCAACACACAGAAAAACTTCTTTATGGTTTGGGTGACAGAGCACTGGCACAGGCTGCCCAGGGAGGCTGTGGAGTCCCCTTCTCTGGAGATTTTCAAGACCCGCCTGGATGCAGTCCTGAGTAATGTGCTCTGGGCAATCCTGCTTTAGCAGGGGAGTTGGACTAGATGATCTCTAGAGGTCCCTTCCAACTCTGAAAATTCTGTGATTCTGTGATATGATAGGTATGCATACGTTATGTCTGTTATCAACTAACCAATGCAAGACAAATTTCAAAATGCTAATTTTATTTTTAATATTAATAATTTGATTCACAGTGTTAGTAATATAGGACATCCAATCAAGAATCTTAACCCAAAGCTGTGTAATTTGTGTAATTTAACAAACAAAACATAAATTGTAATTTCTCCGGTCAAATATGTAGTTTGCAAATTTCTTCATTATCTAAATGTCTGTTGAAAGCAAGCAAAGAAACCCTAAATGTTTACAGAAACACATATGATGGTGGTTGTGTTGGGTATGGTGGTTGTTTTTTCTTGTTTTTTTTTTTTTTTTTTTAATTGTAGTGGAACAGATGTAGGAGTTCAAATTCTGCTATAAGTGATGAAGACCTGAAAAATCCCATTAAATAATTTTTCCTTTATAACTATGTATCCCAGTTACTGTTTAGGCTTCCTAGTATTTAAAGATTAAAATATAAAAAGAAGCAGATATTATGATGGAAAATATTGTCTGAGATACAGCTATGACCCAAGAACTATGATGTAAGAAGGTCAGATATGCAGTATACAAATCTATAATTGGTTTGGTGAGTTTTCTGTGGGCTTCTGAAAACCTGCCAGTTTGCTGTGATTTAACTTCCGAGTCCTACCCTGTTTAGTATTGTTATTATTAAAAAGGGGAGTTGCTATTATTGCATGATGGCTTTATTTGCATTTTGAACATTTTGTTCAAAGCAATGTCCTGACATAATTGCAAAGTTGATGAGTTTTGGTGGTTGGTTTTTTTTCCCTCTTTACTATAAAAGTCTTGGGACTCTTAATAATTCTCTTGGGACTAAGTATTAAGGACTGGAAACAGATTATTTGCCTTCACCAAGTACACTAACTGTACTAAAATACCATAAGAAAGTCCTTGAAAGAGAAATAAAGTGATACATAGAGCAAAGGCAGAATGTTTTGAGGTGGGAGTTCTTATTTGGTGTACTTTCATATCCGGTGACAGTTGCAACCGATGGCTGTTCAATGCCAGCACAGCCCCAGCAGCTCTGGGCTTGCTGCATTACCCTGGGTAAGTGAACATCACAAGGTTACACAATGCCATGTTCTGCTAAGGCCTCTAGAGCTCAGCATTTTAAATATTTTCTCTGATGGGTTTATAGCAGAATGTACTTCATTAGTACCCTCAGAGTAGCTGCAAAGCAGTTGTTTGAATTTTAATTAGGCTGATACATAGCTGCGAATCTGAAAACCTGAAAAACCAGACAGATTCGTAAATCTGTGTGGTTCAAGCTAAGAACACAGGAAAGTGCAAATGCTTATTTTAAGCCCTTTAGACAAACATTATATAAAGTAGTGGTGTCAAATTGGCTGTGCAGCCCTGCTCAACACTTGAAATCATGGTGTTATTACTGTGTACTCAGTATTTTTAAGCGCTGTTGGGCTTAAAAATCTGGCTCAGCAGATTCTGCTAGCCCAATGGGCGCTCAGAAATTAGGACAAAGAAATGCGGCCTATTAATGAGCAAATCTACATGTTTCTTTGATGTAAGTAATATCAACTATATATGAAATGAAACCAAATTGAAAAAATCTTCTTTGTTTCTTAAGACTTTTTGAAACTTTTATCTTTTGGGTGGTGGTTTTCAAGATTCTAAGCTTTTCTTCCTGGTTAATTCCCTGTGAAAAACGAGGAGGATTTGCACTTTTTCAACAACAGAGGGAATGCTGTAACTTGCTATCATAACATGGCAACATTAAATCGAGGGTGTTAGTTTATAAATAGTCTGGATTGGAAGGGGGAAATTAGGCAAGTGGAAACAGTTTGGAGGTTGAAGATGTATGTTTTGTGTCCCTGTGCTTGAAACCTAAAAGCAAATTGTTTTTAATAACTTTTCTAGTGCTGGCAGGGGGGTTGCCATATACACATACAAACATAACAACTTCTGGTCTCACAAACAAAAGAACAGTTGCATTGTTTTGCATTAAAAAACAGAGACCAGATGGTAAAGAAAGTGATTGTGTTCTTAAAGAGTATGCATAAATGCAAAAGGTCAAAGTTCAGGCTGCATTTCCTGGGCGTTTTGTTATTTTTTCTATAATTGCTGAAAGTGTGTTGTTTATTTGAAAACCTGTAGATATGTGTGATGGAGCTGCAGTTGATACATGAACCATGAACCACAATGACACCTCGGGTCTGTTTTTTCTTACCGAACCAATGTGTCTGTAATAGCTGGAGGTTGGAAATAATACTGTAGTTTCCCGCAGTATGATTAGTAGCTTCAGCTGTCCTTCCTCTTCATCTTTTTTGGCTTGGCCTTTTCAAATACTGTTTGTAAGCCAAAAGGAGTTTTATGGTTCTCTGTGCCTCAGTGCAAGGATCTTGTAAAGCAGTGAGTGTGTGCAGTCTACTTTTGTGCTGCCTTCAGTCTGCTGGTTGGGGAATTCTCTGAGCTGGAAGGGGGTTAAAGATAACGTTCTGCTTAATTGAGTATGAGACAGTTTTCCTTGTCTTATAGAAAGCGATATTCTTGTAAATATAGTGAGTCCCTGTGAATAGTACTAATCAATGTTTTTGAGCTTTAACTCCTTAGAAGCACTCTCTTCCCTCCTTACTGGATATAAAGAATGTATTTAGGAGTGGGAAGCTTGTTCCATATTCCAGGTATTTGTACTCTTTTCTTGATACACTTACAAATATACCATCCACAAAAAAGGTTGTCTTTCCTTGAGAACTGGCTTTTTACATGCATTAAAAAAGCATAGGCAACTAATGTCACTGGGCTGGTTTCAAAAGACTGATACAGCCTTCCCTTGACGATCCTTTAAACTCTACCTCTATCCCACATCTAAATGTCTTTTAATGGTAACAGGGAGTTAGGAGTTTCAGGTTTTCTTGGTGTTTCCCTGAGTATTGACTAGTTCTAGTTCCACAGTACAATGTTTACAGCTGGTGATAAGGCAATTATCAAGGGAAATGTGAGTCAAAAATCAGTGACAGCCACTGTTCAAGTGGCACAGCACAGGATTTGAATGAGAAGGTTGGACAGAGGTCCTAGAAAGCAAACAAATATACTGCTCAGTGCAATCTGAATTATGAATGGACTTGCCAAGAAATCATTTGAGTGCCCAGTATTCAATAAACTGGAAAGTCCAGTAATACAGAATTTATTTCTCCAGTGTATATAAATTTAGTAAGTATTAGGCAATACAGAAGGGTCCATAGAAATGAAGTACAATTGCAACGAGGTCTTATTTGAAGTAAGAAACATGGCTAGTGTGTTTAGCTGTTGTAAGAATACAGCTCATTATGCTTTGAGTGCTGTATTTGATGCGTGATTTGGTCAGTAGTACGCTAACAATTAATTTGACCTCTTCGGGCTGATACAGTTGCAAGTATGTGTACAGATTGATGGCTGTATAAGTCGCACTTTATAAACTCAAAATATCAGAAGAATTCTTTCCCAGTGTGTAAGTTTCCAGCTTATTTATCATGGAGGTTAGCTGTATCTATAGTTTCTGTTAAAGCTCGTATTTTCACATACACGTAACTGTTCACATAATTCCTATTAGAACTGTTTTGATTCTATAGAAAAGTTGGGTTCCTTAGGATAATTAATTAAGAGGAGTTCTGGTTATTTTGCAAAATTTATGAAAACGTGGATTTTTTTTATCACTTTTTTTTTTTTAGAAAATGAGGCAATACCAAACAAAGGCATTTGAAAGGTTAAGTTAAATCCCCACCACAGACATGCAGTTTAGTGGAGAAGTGGAACATCCTTGCTTGGTAAGGTGAAAGTTGAGATATTTGTAAAATAAAATTAGAAGTATCTAGAAAATAGTCCGTGGTTGTGCATAATAGATATCTGCAAAAATCCTGATACTGTCGTTAACATATAATGTCAAAATGTGAGATTTTGAAACGAAGTAACGTGAATGAGGTCAAGGAGGAAACTCCAGGTTGGTGAATGATCTAAATGAACGTGATGGTTGCACATAGGGATGATATCTGTAAACTCTGTGTTATACTCCCTCCTTGAACATGTATTCAAAAGCAGCAGGAAAAAAGTAGAAGTCCACATAGTTTGCCAGCTCGTTAAGACTGTCTTTATCATATCTGAATTTTTAAGCCTCCTGCATAATTCACTTCTGAAGCAGGTGGGTTGTTTGCTGGGAAATGCATGTGGGTATTTCTGTCTAGACGGTGTATTGTGGCAGCTTTTTGTGCTGGTATGTTACTGAATGATAAGCAGAGAGTCCTTTAAAGCAGCAGTTGTTTGCTTTAATGGCTTAGTAACAATATTTTGGCACCTTAAACCAAAACCGGACAAAATTTAAATCTGTAAGAAGCTGAACAAATAATCCCTAATTAGCCTTCTGAGCTTTTTGATTTTGTAGTTAATAAAGTGCATAGTAAAATAAGTGCTTATTTTTCACATCATGCAGTGTATGTTCAAATTCAAGCAGGGGCTTTATATGTTTACACATTTACAGATAAACTGTACCTATACACAGTCAGGTATTTTTAAATAGATATTTATGTTTGAAAGTATTATTACACTTTTTATGAGTGGTGAAACTGTGACAGTATGTGTACCTAAATCCATGAAGAATTTCCTGGCAGACAGTCTTTAGTCTTAAGATTCCTTGAGGCTTTCTGTCCCTGACCCAAATATCTGCTGGAATTTCTCGGACTACAAGTATTTCATGGTTAAAGATATATTTTCTTTTTTGAGTGAACAACTTTCAATATGTCATTCTAATTGATTTGCTTTACATTAGAGGCGAATGTGTATACCTTTTAAGAGAAATGTATAATTTTTGATAGAATTATTATTTTAAAACAAATAAATCAGATCAAACCAGTCTGGGATGCAAAATAATCTGGGGAATGTTACACACAGCCTGAATCAGAATGGACATATTACTTTTAAGACATACAACAAGAAGGAGAAAATGAATTAAGGAACTGAGGTGTAGTACTCTATTCAGCTTCACAAACTGGCTGTTAATTTTTTGCCAGGCAGTAGGGGATGGCACACCTAAATTTGAATGAAGCACGTCTAGCTTCTGTAATGCTCCTGGGACAGACTGAGAATTCTGTGGGTGGTTGCATTTCATTGTTTTGAATAACTTTTTAATTGAATTAAGCACACAAATGAGTATTGGCTCAAAACAGTATGTATGCATTATTCATTTTAGTTATAAAAACTGATTTATTTTATGTATGTGTAAAGAAAATATTGACTGTTAATATGCAATTTAGTACTGTAGGTACCGAAGTGCATTGTTTCATCTTGCCACAAAGGATTTTGATAGCTCCGTATGCTCTGCTGCTTTGAAACTGTGTTGCCCAGGAGAGAGCTGATGATGCATCTCCTTTCCTTCGTTTGAGGACAAGTCAGAGGTGACTCAGAGCATAAATTCCCAGTCCCCCATTCCAGCAATATTTGATAGGCTCCAATTTTCCTAGTCACACAGGTTGACTATTGATTTCAGCAACATAAAATGGAAAGCGTAGTAGTTGAAAACTTACAATAAAATCCTGCGAAGTAAATGATTTGGTGTCCGTTATTATGTTTTATAGTTGATAGCTTATGAGATAAATAAGCAGGTTTTGCTTCTCTTAGATATATTGTTTCACTTTCACTGCAAAGGGAATGAATTGCTCGTTAGAGTTGGTGTAGGGTATTCTGGAAGTGTTAGTATTTATATTTATTTGGATTTCATTTTTATGTGTTATAACTCCACTGTGAAGATTTCAGCTATGGGATAAATTTAACAGTAAGAGAATCTCTGCAAATAATGTCCTATTGGTTATTACGCAGAGGTAAGATTTCAACTGAGACAGGTCAGGTATTACAGCCACGAAAGATGTGCACGTTTGCCCTGCCTGTTTGACCCTGAAAGACTATAGGATTCCTGCTTTGAAATACGATTGTTGTAATGCGCATGGTTTATAATGAATCTGGTGAGAGATTAGGAAGATTTTCCTGTTGGGTGTCTGCTGTGCTTTCTAGAAAAGGGGCAAAAAATAGTATTTTATACAGATCGTCTTTCTGATGCTGCAAGAATCAAAGGGTAGCTGCTGCCATCCAGACTCTAAAGCAATACTACCCTCTCAACTGATAATATCCTAGATTTTTCCATTACTTCTTGCAGTAGCTGCAAATACAAGATCATCTCTAAGAATAAAAGGGAACTGTAAAGTTTTGAATAATACACATAAGATTAGCATAATACGGTAGAATTTGCAGAATCAGCATGAATTTAAACAAAAAATGTTTTGTTAATTTGGATGTGTGCCTAGAACCTCTATAGCACTGTTGATCCTATGAGATTTTTTTTTATTAATTAGAATGGTTTTTTCTTAATTACCTTAAAAATTAACACTTTTACACCGCATTAGGGCAGTATACTATTACCTAACGTTCATCTAAGCTTCTGGATACAAAAGTGTATGTTGTAATGACTGTTGAGTTGATTTGACCTGGTTTATCCACTGAGTCTGGAATGTAGTTGTATGGCTCCTTACCCAATACCACTTTTATCTGTTGCTAAGAGTTTTACATTTTCAGTGAACAGATAAAGTGAAACAGCTCTCAGTAATGTAGATACATTGGACCTACATAAAGTTAGAAAGGAGACCAGAGGAAGAGATGGAGTATAAGAGGAAAAAACCCTCTTTACTTGCCCTTTTTAGAGATGCAGTGTTTTATCCCCTGAAATGGCTGTCCTGTAAATGAGGAATCTTTAGAGCTTTCGATTGTTAACAATAAACTTTTCACTATGTGAAAAATGACATTTTTCGGGATGTAGAACTTGACTGGATTTTCAAAGTTTTTCCTAGAAAAGTGAAAAGCACCCTTGTGACAAAAGGCCACTCCCTTATCAAACCACGCTTCCAAAAACATGGGGACGTTATGGTTTTTAGATACAGTAACATAAAAAAGTTTTGAATGTTGAAAACTTCTCTGCTTTTGATGGAAACAACCGTTTTGGATGGAATATCCTCTAAATGCTTTGTCTTTTGCAGATGCCTTGTACAGACAGTGATGGTTTTAGACTGAAATAAGTCATAAGCAACTGAAAGCACGTTTTTGTAGGAGGTGGCCAGGCAACCTTCACGGTCTGCTAATGATAAACATGCAGGAGCTCGACACTGTTATTGAAAGGTCTTCTCTTCTAGAACTGAATCTGTAAGACTCATAATTCATTCTCTGTCTTGTCTGTTTTGGGATTTGGTGAATATGATTCATCCTATTTTGCTGATGGGACTTGTCGTCAGAGCTGTGTATTTCTGTACTGGGCCCATCTCTTTGATGACAAGCTTGAAAACATGGAAAGCTACGCCTTCTATATAGAGTCCTAGAAATGGATGTTTTTACTTGGTAATATTGAGTGTGTTTCATCACTGTCACCAGACAGAATCTCATTTAAGTAGAAAGGACTGCCAAAAAGACTGAGAGGTATAAATTTAAATGTAACTTGAAAAGAGAGGATGGGTTCAGTTTCTTTCAGGCTACTCCCACAAATAGGGGTACAGATGTTTTGCTTACCTTCTGTACTAAAATTAATTTTTTGAATCCTCCTACTTGGATTCTCAAAGTTGGGCATCTAATGAATGTGCTACTTTTTAAAAAGTTATGAACACCCACTTTTTTCTTTTTTTTTTTTTTTTGACAATGTTACAAACTGGATACTTTGTAAATCAGGCTGCTTGATTCAGTGGTTTTTTAGGCATTGATGTGTGAATATTTAGTATACAGTTACAGATGAAATACCTGCAAGTCCGTTTCATTGGGAATTTGGTTAGAAGAGAAATAGAAATATCCATCAGCCTAGGAAAACAACTAGGAAGCTTGCAAATAAGTAGGGAGAGAAATAAAGCTGAAGTGAAGTTGCATATTCTTAGAGACACAATTGTGTTTGCTGACGCGATTTATTATTCTTCAGTCTTGTACTAATATTTATGAGAGGCAGAAGTTCAGCTTACATTCACAGGATTATTTGCATGATATTATATGAGCAGGTCATACATTATTGTGGCATGTTGGCACTATGTGATCATCAGAGTAAGGACAGTGGGACTGAGTTTTGCATCTCGGCCTCTTGCTTTCATTGTCATCACACTGGAGTATGGTGTGCTTGTAAATAACAATTCACTAAAAACTGAAATAGTGCATAATGAATACATCCAGTATCCACGATTCGGTTGTGGGTTGGACTAGAGCTAGAGATATTTTTAAATAGCATTTCAAAAGCTTTGCTCAAAACACCTTTTTAATAAAGGGTATGATTATCTAATTTGCAAATCTGCCTCCCACAGACTAAAGCATAATTTACTATGCAAATATTAATACACAAAATTAGTGTACACAATAAATATAGTTTAAAATGGCAGGAAGAATAAATAATTCTCAAATTTTCTAAATAATCCAGCAATTACTCCTCTAATAGATACGCTTTAAAAATTGCAGATGAGAATGATATTATTTTAATGTGTCGAATTTTGCTGACTGTAGGTGCTTTACAAATAATGATGAAAGATCAATAGAAAAAGTTAATAGTAATTTATTATTTTTCTCCGAGCAGTGCTGAATCTCCTTTTGAAATTTAATATACAATTTATAGTTTATTTCTGTCATAACATATCTTTTTAACAAGCTACTTGTGTATTAGGTTGTAATTTATGACTGGCTAGTTTGTCCAGACAAATAATTGACAAGAAGACAAATCTTGTAAACAAGAACTAGCAGAGAAAATGTTTTAAGCTCTGAGGAATACTGGAGTTGGTACTTTCTACTTTTAAAGTCACCAGGTATATTTTATGTTAAAAATCATTAAAATAGAATTGATTTTGCAAATATGTAAAAAATAAATAGAAAATAAATTGTTTTGAATACTGCCATTGTTTATCAGAATTTTCCACTGACCTTTTGAATCAAAGATAAGTGATACAGATTCCTTGGACTATCCAAGGACTTCATTACATATTCTGTCAAAAGCAAAAAAACAAACCCCTCTTTTAAAATATGAACTATTTTTCTATGCTTTCATTTAGAAAGTTACTGCAGCAAAGATGAATACAACAAAAATTGGTAGAAACGAAGGTTCAGGATTACCAACAGAGTTATTTATGTCTCTTGAGACATCTGCTTTTGAGTACTGATCATGTTTTTGGGCATATAAATTGTGTTTTGCTCTCAAATTAAGAATTTATTGTTATTATTAAGCCATTGAAAATTTCCAGCTAGTTACAGGTTGTTTTGATATTTATTAAAAGTGCATTGGTGGGTGGTTGTTAGACATGTAGCAAAATATTTTCTTTAAGATTCTTTATTATTTAATCGTGTATTCATAGTCTAGCAAATCAATGACTAAAATGGATTTGACCTGTCCTCAAAAAAGACTGTTATTGCAAACTGATTGCTACAGATTCTTATTGTAGCTCCTAGAATATGTGGTCACTTTCTGGACTGGGCACTAAAAACTACTGTGTCATTTCATAGAATCATAGAATCGTTTAGGCTGGAAAAGACCTTTAAGATCATCGAGTCCAACCGTACACCTAACACTGCCAAGTTCACCACTAAACCGTGTCCCTAAGCATCGCACCTACGCCCCTTTTAAATACCTCTAGGGTATTTCAGATATCTTCATTTGCATGGAGAGATGTTTCAATAGGGAGTGTTAAGCTTCCATATAACACGCAATAATTTTATTTTTCATATTCCTTCTTCTATCTGTGTGTGAGGTAATACGAGAGTTAAGGTAGCTAATCAGAGGACTGACGAAGACTCGGTGTTTTTTCCTTCCGCATTTCTATTTTGTGCTTTGAAGTGATGGAAAATGCACTGTGAATAAATTTTAGAACACCTAAACGAAGATTTAAAATTACCTGGAATTACTATATTTTGGAAGGGGCTATTCAGAATGGGAACCTTCAATCTATGTCTGTATGCCAGTCTGAAGCCAGAGCTCTAAGGCATCAGCATTATAATGGACTGTATAGGGGTGAGCAGAGATGTCACTGTCTGACCTAAGCATGTTGGCAGTTCTGCATCTGTCCCATGCCATAGCTGTGCTGTGGTTGTTGTATGCTGTATGCAGCCATGCCTGTTGGATCTTCAGCAGAGAAGATCTGGGTGAGAAGCTACCTGAGAAGAAGAGTTCGATTCACACGCTCACCACAGGCATCAGTAGATGCATCTTCCTTCAGCTCTGGGTGGCCCTCGGAGAGCAATGCGTTTCCCCCGAGTGTCTGGATGTTCATACCGCAGACACGAGGCGGGATAATGTGCTCTTCGCTTTGTCTTGAGAAAAAGAAACTGGTTCTAACATTTTGCTAGACTGTAAGCAGGTGCCTCTTTCACTTAATTAAAGCGAGATGATCTCATACAGTTCTCCTTTATTACTCTGGCTGCTCAAAGTGTGTCTTACCTGCTGTGAGAATAGCTGAAAAATCTTCATTCCTCAGTTTTAATGACGGAAGAAAAATGCTCATGGCTGTACAGAATGCAAAGGAGAATGGAATTGATGGAGGAGGAGCGTCCTAGTTATGTTGGCTTAATCACTGTGTGAAATGATGCAGGATTTTCCTTATTTTGGAGTGTGTAACCCATAGGGTATGTTTAGTACTGAAAAATTTTGATAGGTCACATATTCTGCCAGCCAAAACCAGTAACAGTAATAACAGTAGGAATGTTGTTATAGAATCATAGAATCGTTTGGGTTGGAAGGGATCTTTAAAAGTCATCCCCTGATGTCACCCCCCCTGCAATGAGCAGGTATGGAGACTTGGTTTGCTTATATATGTTTGTTTATAAGCAAACAGATATGGCAAACAGCCTTGGCTCATTTCTGAGCACAGTGTAAGGAGCAGCTTTTTCTGTTTTGTTCAGACTTGTTTGTCAGTGAGTCTTCACTGCGGGGAACTGAAGGTGAGTTGGTCTGTCAGGCAATTTATTTCTCTGAGGCTTCGTAGAATGGAAAATTGTACTCATGTTTACTGAACAGCAACAACACTTTGCAACCCGCAATCTTTGAGTGCTCTCTGTCCCCCTTTGTAAAACAAGGGCTTAAGATAGTACTTACATTACAAGGATGTCTTGAAGAGAATCTAATTAGTTGTCTGTTGGCCTAATGCTAGCATGAAAAGGACTGTTGTTGTCTGAGTAAATACAAAAGAAAAATGGTAACGAGAACACTGACAAGTAAGTAGAGCCTTGGTTCTAAAAGAGTTGGCTTACAAATATTTTATGCCTAAGTATCATTGCATAAATAAATCAAAATCCAATTCAAAAAGAGTGTGCTATTTGATGCTTTTTGATCTGGCTAAAACTTTAATTTAAAATACCACTTTATGTTAATTTTATTGAAATATAAATAGTCGAAAGTAATGAAAGATCTATTAGTTAATAAACAGACTTGAATTACTGTGAAGTTAGGAGTGACGAACAGCAATTTAATAAGCTATTAAGTGTGAAGCATTCTGAGTAAACTAACTTTCGAAGAGGGAATGAAATAGTGTTGCAACTACCTTTTACAATTTAATGTACTGTACACAGTTTGAATAAATGTTCAGTTTCACAGCTTTAGCAGTAAAAGTATTCATGGTGTAAAAAAATGTTTCCAATAGTCAGTAAAAGTATTCCTAGACTAGAATATGCAACTAACATGAAAAGGAAAAGAGAAAGAACATGAAAGAAGTTCTGGAGGCAAGAAGAGGTGTGTAGGAGTTGCATAGTCTATTAACAGAAGAAAAGATCCCCACATAAAGTCTAATTTTACTTTGTTACTTTGTAACTTAGACATTACTATTACGAACCTTTTTCAGTCTTATTAACAATTTTTATGATGGTCTGAAAAATTTGTTTTTCAGTAACTCAACGATTTATTTTTTTTCAGTCATGACAAGTTTTATAAGATTCTCTAGTTTTATCCTGCTTAGAACAGAATATGGTGAAGCATACTGCCCTGCAAGGCTGAGAAGCTACTGGCTTGACCTTGACACTCAGTGCCTAGTGTTTCTGCTACAGAAAATTCATCTTGACCTGAAGAACATCATAAAGATGTGGACTGGCTACTACCAGTAGCCTAAAGACTGAATTTTGTTCTCCCCACAATCTGATCATCAGATATGTCTAAGACATATGTTCTATATGCTAATGTCCAAGTGGAGATTTCCCCACTTTGCTTGGCAGCCTTTGACAGTGTTTACTACTCTGAGGGTGACTTTTTCTCCCTAATATCTAATTGAAATTTTTCTTTGGTACTACTTGTATTGCTGTCCCTGTTCCTTTCAAGGAGTACCTCCAAGAAGAGTCTGGCTCTGTTTTCCCTGTAATCACCACTGGATTGGTAAAGAGAACCGTAAGATCCCCCTTTCCTCTCTCTCCTCCATCCAGGCTGATCGAGCTCGGCTCCCCCAGCCACACAGGGGGAGTGCACCAGCCCTGACAGTCGTGGTGATCCTCTGCTGAACTTGATGCTGTTTATTGGTTTCTGTCTTTTACTGAGAGGCCCCGAATGGGACCCAGTCCCCCAGCTGTCAGCTTGCAAATGCTGAATAACAGAGGGGAAGAATTGCTTCCCTTCGTTTGCTGGCTAAGCCTGAACTGTTGCAGCCCAGTACATGACTGGCTTTCATAGCCTCAAGGATATAGTAGATCTTTCAGATTCATGGACGTGAGGGAAAACGGAAGCATTGGAAAATGCTACTCAGTAAGTCTGTCGCTAATGTGATCTCATGTTTTTCTTTCACCTAGAATGTTCCACCTGATTTGTCCATCTGCACCTTTGTGCTGGAGCAGTCTCTGTCAGTACGGGCCCTCCAGGAAATGCTGGCTAACACAGAAGAAAAGGCAGAAGGGGTAAGTTGTTGTACCCGCGCTTTTTTTCATCTTGCAAATTAAACTCTTTTTTTTTTCCCCACTGTACCACAGATTTTATGACTCGCACAAGCTTATAGCATCATGAATTCCTTATGTTGAATTTTCTTCCTTTGCTGCAGGAATGGTCTGATTTTTGAGAAATTCTAAACACTTGCAGCTTTTACTCAAGCTTGCAGGAGTTGTAAATTCCCAACAATTTCAATGTGCGGCACATCAGTGTAGAGCTACAAGAATGTTTAATTTGAGATGTCATAATACGAAATATAAAGCTTGATCACTTCTTCAGAACAGCTAAGCTTTCTGAGGATTTCTGACTATCAAATGAGACTGTCAAGTAGTCTTAAAATGACTTGGATGTGTGCTGTTTTTCTTTGGAAATAATGAAATTTTTCTGTGTGGCCTAAGCTAAAATGTCCTGTAACTCACCTTTAGAGCTAGAAATAGAATGTTATTGAGTCTCAGTGGACAAGAAATATGGAAGCTTAACACATTTTTGCAGTCTGGAAGATTAAGGATATAGGAATAATGTGAATTGTTCGACTAGATAATAGGTATTTACAAATAAATCATAGTAGTGTAATTTATGTTCTCTGCTGTGTAATTAATTTGATTTGTTATGATGTAGTTGAGTGTTCTGTGTATACACCCTGTAGGGTTAATTTAAATGCCATGCTCCAGCTCAAATCCTGTAAACTGTAAGTGAGGAAGAGTGACTGTATGCTGAGGAGTTATACAGGTAAAAGAGAAGTAGGGGTTAACTGTAAGTCTGTCAGTCAAGAAAGCTGGCAGGAGAGAAGCCTGCCTCTGATATTTGTGGGAATGCCTTGAGAAAGCAAACTTGAAACTAACATAGAGTAGTCAGTCCCATAAAATGCCAGGCACTGAGACTGAAAGTAGTGTTTGAGAAATGAAGTCCAGGAGCAGTCCCATGGATGATCCAAAGTGTGTGCTGTCAGTGAGAATTTGTTCCAAGGACTAGCTCCAACAGCAAGAGAATGAGAAGCACATCTGAAGTATTGAAACTTCTTTTTTTTTTTTTAAATCATAGCATTAATTGGTGAATTTTCTGTTGGGCTTATCTTTAGCAGAGTCTTGGGGCCAACTGTTAAGTGAGTGTTTACTCTTAATACAGAGATCACATTAAGATAACATGAAATAAAGAACCAAGTTCTCTGCAGAATGGTTAGAAAATGTGAGCTCAAGGATTCTGCTGGAAAGAGGGCAGGCTAAAGAGAGCTTTGTAGAGGTCTCAGGTGGAACATTTGCACTAGTTCTAGATTATTTTCTGCACCAGATATGCGCAGAAAAAGACTTTTGTAGGGCACAGTGACTGATGGAACCTACATACTCCAAGCTGGAAGAACCATGTTTGATTGTAATCTGGTATTTTTTCAAACAATTGTTGATGTTTTCTGTGCATAACCCTGAAGGTCATGGCTCTGGGCATTCATATCCATGCCTAAAGAAAAGTGATGTCAGTTGTACTGATGTACAGTGCTCTGTACTCAAGGATCTTCTCAGATGTGCACAAGAAAGATAAAGCAAAGTCTCTGAGTGTGGTCACTATGTGACGTTATCAGTGTCCTTATTTTTCTTTCTAGTAAGTCTCCAGAAGCCAAGGTTAATGATACTACTAAAATGACTGAATATGTACTTGCTGATAAACTAACAGAACTGACATTTGGTATCTTTATATAGTTTCTATGAAAAATACATAAAGTTTTCCTTTGCGTTTATAAGTATTTATCATAGGTAGGTACTTAAGTAGGCAGCTTCGTATTTGTATGAAGTAACTGTAAGAACATGTGTGTTTTGCATTTAATGACTGATGTGGTTACTTTAAGTTTTATGAGAAGAGGTAATTTTTTGCATACATCTGAAGCATTATATGTTCCTGAAGCAGCATCAATTTTTTATTTAGAATAACAGTGTTTTTACATTTAGGAGAAAGAAAGTATAGCAATTTCTGGAGAGATTTTTACTATAAACTGAATTCAGTATGACCTCAGTTTTCTACTGGAAAGAATCCTGCAAAGGGAGGTCTTCTCAGCCCTCAATTACTTTTCATTACATTAGAAATCATTAAGGCTGCTGTGTTTAAAAGTGGTCTACTTGTGCTTCTTTGCTTCTTGTGGTGTGTAATCTCTTAAATGCTGTGTTTATATAATAGTTATTCTTATTATATAACAGGTAAGAGCAGTAATGAAATGGTTGAGTAATGTGAACGAAATCTCATGCTGACTTGAAACAGAACAAGAAACACTTTCCTTGTGCTTAAGAAGGAATAACTATGTGCATTAACTGGATTTAATTTTAATTCTCAGTTAGTATGTATTAAATGTGCAAGATTACCTCTGCAATAAATACCTACCTTTTTAATGCAAGAATCCCCAAATAAGAATTTCCATACCTGATGAGATTAGCTATCCATCTATCTGAGTATATCTGCTTCACTCTCCTGAATCAGCTAAATGCTAGTATCAAAGGCAACAGTGGAAAATGAGTGAAATGTCATAAAAAAGAATGTGTGTAGTGCTCTGTTTCTTCTAGCCCTAGGCACTGAGGAGTTACTTTGTGCTCCAAGGTTTTGTAATTTCCCTTTAAAATACTATGCTTAGCTCTGGCAGTTTATTAAAACATTGAAATTCACAGCTTGATTATGTGCTTTTGGTTTAAAAAAATAAAAACACAACCTGTTTTGTTTGCTAAGGCAGCATTATTTACACTTTTCATTTTAAACAGGTAAATTTTTGATTTTTCCTGTGGACTTGAGTGCTGTATGCATGTACTATTTTTATTGTTAGTTTACCCATGGAAAAGAACCATCCTGTGGAAAGGGACCAGTAAGTAATTACATAAAAGAAGTTTGTCATTACATGCGTGCTCAGAGCCTGGGCTCTGGTCTCTTAGGCAAGCAGAATTATAGCTGCTCTGTCCTAGAAGGCTATACAGCCTAGGTATTCTTTTCTAATTCTTTTGACTTGGGTTTTGAGTGCAACTTCTTTTTATTATTAGAGGAGGAGAAGAAATGTGACAATGGAAATTGTTAGGTTTTTATAAAGCATTGAAGACCAGAAAAAGCCTTCAGGTCATCTATTATCAGGCTGGCCGTTAAATTTTTCCAGTGAGCCCTCTTTGGAGCCCAGTGCTTTGTTTTTCACTAAAGTTCATGCGACTGAATGATCCTGAGAAAGCGAATCCACAGCTTTCCGGAATAGTTTAGGAACGATCACCACAAGAGGTTATGTGTGTTTTGTTTCTGATTCTTTTTACTCTGATTATTGGTTGTGGGTTTTGTTGTTTGGTTTTGTGGTTGGGTTTTTTGTTTGTGTTTTTGTTTGTTTTTCTTTTTTGTCAAATAAGAGCTCTTTAACATTTAGAATTTTCTCCTTGTGAAAGTGCTGAAATGCCATAGTCAAAACAGTTCCTGGAAATTTTCCCTGATTTTCTTAGGAAATGAAGACTGGCCATCTATCCATTAGTTGTCTTGTATTCAGTAAGTTCTGAGCTTTCTGGACAATACAAACAATATTAGAAACGGGTAGAGAGTTATGTTCTTCCAGATGTGATGGATATTACATAGGAGAAAGGGACCTAACTTTCCATACCTGTAAGAGGAAAGGAAGGCAAAGTTGGCTGTTTTACATTACCATCAACTGCTCTTCTGCTGGTGTACCTTCTGCACTGCTGTCTTTTGCTCAGAAGAGGTGCTACAGGTACATGGGAAGGAAGTTGCCAGGTTTCAGGTGTGAGGAAGGGATTTATAATTCTGTGGCTTCTTTCAGTTTTGAGTTTTAAACATCCTTTTTATAAAAGTTAGACAACAGACCTGTACATGGTATGCTATTACCAGTCTTGACTTTCATGACAAGGAAAGAGATTTCCATATGCCTACTCAGACTATCCTGCCTGTATGTCCAGGGATTGCCTTAATTCTTATTTTCACTATGTTGTGTCGTGTTGATACTGATGATTCATAAAAGACCTTACAATGACTGGTACCTTTAGATCCAGCATGCAGATTTCAGCCATGGTCTATAGTAGGCCAAGCGGGTGATGATGCTGGTTGTTACCAGTTTCTTGGCCAAAATCAGGGCCAGCATGCATAATCTTGAGCAAGCTTACCTACTTTAAGTCTCTATTGATGACATACAGGTGAATATGCCAGATCCTACAAAATTCTCCATCAAGTTGCTTTTCTCTTTTGTGACAGTTCTAGAACTGCCCAAAAGAAAAGGTATCTAGATATATTCGACACGGAAAAACATCAGGTATTTTCTTAGCCTCAGTAAATGATTTAGACTTTTGTCTGAAAGTTTTTTGAAATCATCCTCAAGGAAACACAGTGCATAAAAAGTAGCAATTAAAATAAAAAATTGCCAAGAGGGGGTGCAAATTAAAATGAAGCGTAAGGTAACCTACATAAAGGCTATCGCTACTAACTCTTATTTGAAATATATTTCAAAGGTGGTTTGTTTTTTTTTTTCATCTGCTTCAATATAAATTATTTTTTCTAAAGGGAGAATTTGAGGATACAAAACACTGCTACTATCTATATTTAGATATCAAGTGGATAGTTCGAACTTTCTATTCTAATGCATTTACTACTTCAAAGATATCAAAAAAGTTTTGGATACAGTGACTAGGTACAGCAAATTAAATTGGCTAGGCATTTAAAGGATGTTTTATTGTAAGTGAACAAGCGCAAAGTCACGTATCTTTTACACTGTCTAGAACAAAACCCTGCTTTTCTTTTGAAACCAATAAGAGCTTGTGATACCTCCAGTTACACTTGCTTTGTTTGGGTTTTCTGAAATACATCCAGCAGTCTCATGATATAAATAATGTACTACTTTTTTGCCTTGTGATGTCTTTTATATTCCTCCATGATAATAATTATAAATGAGGCCATTGAAATTTGAAGACTCCGGGTTGTATGTTGCATGCCATACCCTGGTGAATAGACAAGATAGCTATGTATTTATCTATTTATCTGCCTATCTAACACATATAAATACATGTGATATGTGACTTGCTTTCACCTGCCAGTATGGTGTGCATCTTCGTGTGGAGGAGAGATGTTAGATCCCATGCAGAGGATTGTTGTTAATTGCACCTTTTCATTGGAGTGATTGAGAACACTTGGTAAACTGTCTTTCACAGCAGCTTTAATTACTTCTGTCAGCAGCGGTGAAGCTTTCTTTTCACGCTGGTCTACCAGAAGATGGTGAGTGGGTTGTGTACCATCCATCCACAGCTAAATTTCACTTCATTGGGAGGGTGTAGAGTAAGAGGTGCAGAGTAAGGGGGTGTAGAGTAAGAGGTTAATGAGAGCTTCTGGAGCTCTTGTTTGCTGATCTATTTGCTGGTTCTGTCAGCCAGAGGTGTGGGGGGGCTTTTTTTTTGTTCAGGTATAGATAGAAGAGCATGAAACTGCTGTGGGGTTGGGTTGTGGTGGTTTTTTTCCCCAACTCTATCAGCAAAGTGGGTGCAAAGTTCATTTCCTCTGCTAATAGGTGGGCTTCACGCTATGTGAATTACTCGCTAGTAAAATCAGCTGCACGTTGAGGGCAATGTGCTTCTATTGGAATCATGTTTTAATGACTCTTGCAGGACAAATACGCTAAACTCGCTTATCCTGTGTGGAACCAGATGGATTTCTCTGTTGGCTTCTGTTCCCTTTCACATAAAGTGTCAACGTTTTGATTGCTTACTAGAAAAAATGTACTACTGAAATAAGTAAAGATTTCTTTGCGTATCATCTATAGCAAGAAAGTGAATATATATGTAGTTACAATTTCTGTATTTTGAATAACGCCATATACTATGTACTAGAATATGTCAGGATAGTGTAGGGCTCTCTAGCATTTATATTGAGCTGATTTTAAGCACTGATTCAGGAAATCACACTGTGTGTTCTCTATTTTCTGAGTAAACTTGAAGTCTTTTTTAATATTTGTCTTCCTAGACTTCATTACAGAGGAAAAAAAAAAAAGGGTCCCATTTGCCTTAATATGCTTGAAATTTGTTTACTTTTATGCAAAATCAAATGTGGGGTTAACCCCTTTGTTAGTTTCCTGCAAACAGATCTTGGTTGCCATATTGTCTACTGAACACTTCAATGTGCAGTTTTCTGCATTTTTTTTTTTTTCCCCAGTATTTGCACAGCAGCTGTGCTTTTCTACCGCTGTATCCTATGGAGAGTTTCTGTGCTTGGAAGTTCTGTCCTATGCCCCTGGTTGGTAATGAAGATGTGAAACGCTGTCAATGCCTCTATCTACTCCTGAGGAATGGTCTTACATGGGGTGAGGGGTGGGAGAGGAAAAAAAAAAAAAGAATTTCACATTTTCCTTCTCAGTAAAGATATTTAAGCACTTATAACAAATGCATCATGAAGACTTCATGCTAAATGAACGTGCTGGAGCTTTTAAGGTCTGCTCTTTGACTGATTGCACTTGTGCCATTCTCATGGTGATTGAGATTCGAAGCTGTAAGTAGACTTCTGTTTCATACTTCTGGGTGTTCTGCAAACCCACCTGAAGCTGGACACTGGTCCTGAAAGCGGAAAACTGATGTGCAAGATGATTTTTTTGAAACACTCAGGCACTGTTGCAGTGGGTTTGAACACGGGGAACTGGAGCCGATTCAGTTCTGCCATTGAAGTGGAATGGAAAAGCTATGCATTTGAGGGGCAGATGGTGAAGGTGACCTAACCTTTCCCTGAAATTACATCTTTGCACAGCTCTGAAGTGGACTAGACACAAGGATTAAAACAAGAATTGATTCAGATTCCATGGGGTCCTAGGAAGAAAAAGAATAGCTGGACAAAAAGCTACCAACTGAAAATGACCAGTGTGGAAGTCACTGAAACTGGCACTTTGATGTAATGAGCTGCCATGAGGACAGCTGAGAAATACTGGCAGAGAGATTAGGATGGAGAACTCAAGGTGTGCTGTGGGGCTTTTAGCTTGCATGAGAAAATAAGGGGATTGTCTGTTTCTCTGCTTTTTACCGGTTAATTCTGTTTGTATTATCCCCTTGCCACCTATAGCTAGTTAACATAAAGTAATGCAACATACTGATGCCATTCAGTAAAGATTCCCTGTTAGGTCCTGGAAGAGTTAGGGTTGTGTGTGTGGTTGTGTGCTTGGGTTTGTGGTTTTTTTTTTTTTTTTTGTTTTGTTTGGTTTTTAATGAAATCTAAGCACAGACAAATGGGAAATGGTACAGTTAAATTTGTCTTTAGAACCACACAACTCATTTGTTGCAGTGGTTGGAAGTGGTGTACTAAATGGTATTTTGGCAAAACAAAAGATACATACATAAAACCCCCCAAATCCTTACATTCAAATGTTTTTCCAGAATGCTGAAAAGCATCAGTTTTGCTACACCATCCTATGTAAAGCCGAGTCTCTTAAACCACTCGTTTTCTTAGTGCTACTGGTGGTTCTCCAAAGCTATTAACACACCAACTTTCTAAACCAGGTCAGTCTAGCTAAGCAGTTAAAATCTGTAAGCTAAGTTGTGATTCCTAGTTGTATTTTTTCTGGTTTTGTCTTCATACCTTAGGACTGATTTGTGCAGTTCTTGAGGGGTGTAACTGATGGAAGCTACACAAAAACTGTAAAATAACGTTAGAAATCAGGTCCTAGGCATCTTAAACTGGTTTGTGTATACTTTGATTTTAGTGAATCTGTGCTTTTGATTCTTTAAAGGCATCGATATGTCATCTGGGGTATTGTGAAAATTGAATTAATATTTGTGAGATTAACATTAGAGTAGTGAACATCATAAAACTGATGGCATTTAATCATTATGTCTTAGAAGTGTTTTTTTTTATCGATGTTCCACCCTCTCCTACATATTGAATGAGGCAGAGTTGATGTTGGAAAGGTAATGGACATGTGGAAGGCTGTGTCATAAGACAGTGACAGGAACGGACTGAAATTAAAGTTGCCTAGGTGACTTTTGTCACTTTCTATCTTTTTACTGTTTGCCTTAATTTTGTTAATGTTTTTTTCTGTTAAAAATTAGCATAATTCTTTTGACAGTGAAGAAACTTCATACTTTGGCTTAGTAAAAAATGTTTTGAAATATAAATTGTTCATGATTGCATGTAATTCTTGTCTGTTGCTCTGAGGCAAGGCCGGGATAATGTCATACTCAAACATTGTATTTTCTTCTTCTTTTACACAGCTCTAATCTGAATTACATGTGAAGCCCAAGACCTTACATTAAATAAACTATAACTTTAATTTTTGCCAAGGTATACAATTATATTAAGGAAGGAAATAATATTTATGCAATACTTTTAAAGATTGTTAATAACACTATGTAAACATCTCATAATACATACAAAAATTATCCAAGTTTACATTTGTGTTATAATGGCTTTTTGTAGGGATAGCTTTCTGGTAGGTGGATGCAAAATTTCAAAAAAAGAGGGATCCTTTGTCTCATCTTAGTGGCTTATAATAACAAGTTTAAAGAATATTTAGATGGCTGGTGCAAAATGCTATCAGTGTAGGAAATGCATAGCAGTGCTATAGAGGCTGGGAGTATGGCAATGTTAATGGTGTCTGCAGGGCTGCTATCAGGCAGCTCCATAAGACCTCTGAGCAGCTGCAGCTGGAAGATTACATAGGAGATCTTTCCTCTTGAAATGTGTTCAGCGTGCTGATCCTCCAGGAGACATCGTACCGATACCTTCTGGGGTAATTAAAAAAAAAAACAACCCACCTAATCTTCAAATTCAGTCAAGACTTTCTTAATATAGTTTTGTTTCGAACTCTCCTTATCTTGCAGAGTTCAGCACTTTGGGGTGCTTTTGATGCTAATGATGCTGTGTGTGCATCATTGACTTCTGTATTGTTCAAGTTTGGATGTGAATAGTCCTCCCCAAAGGGGTAACTCTGAGTGGCAGCGACATGGGTAGCATCTGAAAGAAAAGAAGAGGTAGTGCTAGGTTTGTGAGACTGAGTAGGACAGAAGAGACTGGATTCCTGTCCTGAACAGGAAATGGGAAGAAGTTGAGTGTGAGGAGAGGCAGGGTTCGTCTCTGTGTTGCTTGTGTGGTGTGTCAGAGTTGATGATAAATGTGCATAGTTTCCTGACAGTTGTCACTGAATACTGCTGCTGAACAGGTCTGGAGAGGTACTATAAGCATGGGGATACATCTGCATGTATGTAGCTGCATTTCCCCATGGCAATAAGAAATCTGAATCCATGGTAGCGAAAATGACAGGTCTGGTGAGAACAGGTGTTATTTCACACTTAACAACTGTTTGTGGAAATATTTTTTTTTTTTTTTTTGATGCGCAGCTGTTTCTCAGTGACTGTGGTAGTGTTGATTCAGTGAGAAGGTATGCTTTCTGGTTTTGGAAGGTCTTGCTGAAGAGCCATCCAATGCTGTGTTTCAATAACAATTGTAAGACCAAAGCCTTCCAACCAGGTGAGCGTATCGGTCTGTTTTAAGTATTTTAATACCACTGCAGTGTGAGAGTTACACTACTCGAGGTCTAAAGTTAACAGGCGGATTTGTATTTTGTTTCTCTCTTATCATAGAGAATTAGCATTTTTAATTTACTTATGAGGATGGCAACAACTCTTGAGTTGGGGATGGGTGGTAGGAAAGTGAAAGAAATGAAGGGGTATGGAACCAGGGGTGTAAGAGAACAGAGAAAGGCTGAGAACAGGGAGCAGCTCTGTTTGCAGAGGTGAGATTCTGCCTGTGGGCTCCCGGTGCCTGATTTATAGGTTAGGCTGGGTGCAGAAGAGGCAATGAACCCCCTGCTCTTCACAGGCGGGCACTACCTTGGCCTTTTTGAACGGCAGGATCATCTCCCTCAGCTGAGCTCACCTCGGAGCAGCAGAGCTGCAGGGCTTGGGATAAATGCAAAACTCAATAGGAACTATAAACTATCTTGCCTCAGTGTGCATCAGGATCACTCAGCCTTTCCCAAACCTGGATTTTCATTTTGAGCATGTGAGCTGCCACTCTGCAGGCAGGGCCTTGTCCCAGCGAGGGGCAGGACAGCAGGCTCCTGGGCAGTCCTGGCTGGGAATTCCAGGAGCTGCCGACCACAGCAGCCTGTGCTGCCAGCCTGCGGAGTCACCATTCGTCTCTGGGATGGATAGGGGGTCCCATGCCAGCAGGCTCCATTTTGGAGTGTCTGCAGCATCTCAGCTGTAGTAAAGGCTCCTGCTGAGTTCCTGCAAGCAGCCTGGACTGAGTCCTTCCCCTTCAAAAGCATGCTTGTTAAATATACATATATACGTGGCAGAAAAGGACCTGGGGGTATTGGTCAACAGCTGGCTGAATATGAGCCTGCAGTGTGCCCAGGTGGCCAAGAAGGCCCATAGCATCCTGGCTTGTATCAGAAATAGTGTCGCCAGCAGGACTAAGGAAGTCATGGTCCAGCTGTATGTGACGCTGGTGAGGCCGCACCTCGAGTACTGTGTTCAGTTTTGGGCCCCTCACTACAAGAAAGACATTGAGGTTCTGGAGCATGTCCAGAGAAGGGCAAGGAAGCTGTTGAAGGGTCTAGAGCACAAGTCTTCTGAGGAGCGGCTGTGGGAACTAGTGGTGTTTAGCCTGGAGAAGAGGAGGCTGAGGGGAGACCTTATCGCTCTCTACAATTACCCGAAATGAGGTTGTAGAGAGGTGTGGGTTGACCTCTTCCCCAAGTAACAAGCAATAGGATGAGAGGAAACGGTCTCAAGTTGCACCAGGGTAGATTTAGATTGGATATTAGGAGAAATTTTTTCACTGAAAGGGTTGTCAAGCACTGGAACAGGCTGCCCAGGGAAGTGTTTGAGTCACCATCCCTGGAGGGATTTAAAAGACACGTAGATGTGGTGCTTAGAAACATATTTTAGTGGTGGACTTGGCAGTGTTAGGTTAATGGTTGGACTTGATGGTCTTAAAGGTCCCTTCCAAACTAGATGATTCTATTCTATGATTCTATACACACACACACATACGTTTAGGTTAAAAAAAGGGAGTATGCTCTTTTTGATTCTTCCTGAACTCTGTGTAGATATCGTCCTTTAGTTTTCAAGTTAAAATTGAAACCTGTGCTTTTAGTGTACTGTCAACATGGTAAGTGAGAAGGGGAGGTGTTATGCCCTCATTCATTGCTTTTGTAAGGCCTTTGATCTTGATCCATAAATAGCTTTTTGATAAACATGATAGTTGCTGAGCTCTGTAAATTGTCCTCTGATTTCCTAGCCATCTCTGCTGTCTGCCTAGGCTTGCAACCATTCCCAGTGTTTGCTGGTTAGACAGTTGCCCTTTAGTCCTCCAAATAATTGTCATTCTCTCTTTGCATAAATAGATAAAACTTTGTTTTCCTTTTTCCTGTGATGGTAGTAAAAGCTCACTCCTTGCTTTTCTTTATGGAAACAGCGTACTTTGAAATAGGCAGAGCAAAGCAGAGAAACTTGAACAAGTAAACTTGACTTCTCTTAGGTTGGATGTTGTCATCTGCTTTAGACCTAATTAAATTGGTTCATGAAGTCCTGTATTATTGTATATGATTCTTGTAGTTAATGCTTTTTTGTACAGATACTGCTGATGGTGTGGAATGTGCTTGTAATGATGGCAGTACACGCAGCTTCCACGACTGAAGCAGCCTTTGGTAGCTGACAGTCTCTTGATAAATATGCAGAACACTTACTTTTCTTGAAAGGAGTTTCTATTTAAAAAATATTGGGATGAGTCACAGAAGATAACGGCACATACAGAGCAGAAGGAAAGGGACAAATTTGGAAATCCTGTTTTTTTCACAATTTTTTTGGTGGTGATTATTTAATGTGGTAAATTCATATGACCTAGTGTATATGTAGGTCATTTAGCAGCAGACTATTTTAGTTGACTGGGTATTTGGGCATTTTTTCTCTTTTTGTAAAATTCCATTTCCAGGTGATGTTCGTTTGTTAGCTTAAACTGTTTACTGTGTATAGCTCTGCTTCTTCGAAAGAACTTGTCTATTTGTCCAAATTGTAATATTGTAAGTGACTGGTAAATCCTTTGGCTGTTCCCAGGAATTTCACATGAGGTTTCTTTTTCTCTCTCCTCAGCCATGTGTCACTACTTTTTAGGTTAGTTAGTGAAAAACAAAGCCTTAATTTTAAAAAAAGAACTTGTTGGTGGGTTTGGAGATCTTCAGAGGAACATATTAGGTAGCCAGCATTTGCCTCTGCCTAGAAGGAAGACCGTGATTCTCTTTCTGTAGTGATCCCACAGGGTGCAAATGCGAGTCCTTTCCGAGTTTGGCT
Source organism: Charadrius vociferus (assembly GCF_000708025.1). Classification (NCBI taxonomy): domain Eukaryota; kingdom Metazoa; phylum Chordata; class Aves; order Charadriiformes; family Charadriidae; genus Charadrius; species Charadrius vociferus. The sequence continues at coordinate 253,050 of NW_009661370.1, forward strand.
TGAAACTGGAGTCGAGTCAACAACTCTTGAACTGAATATTTAGCAGATCATTTTTCCTAAGTCCTGGAACTATGTAATGTATACAGGTGAGAGACTTTACTGTTTGTTATTTTTTTATGAATGGTGTTTGGTAGGTTTTGAAATTCTGCCATTCAAGTTTCCCAGTGAAAACTTGAGGCAAATTTACTTAATGTTTAAATGCTTCCTCCATAGTGAATTTACTCCCCCCCCCCCCCCGCCTCTCCTGTACTTATACATGCAGTGTTTTGGGTAGCTTAATAAATGCTGAAATATTTTAGAGCTTTTTATACAGAAATCAAGAATTTAAACACAATAATCTGAGTATCTTGGTATTGAGAATCATTAATTTCAAATCAGAAATCTTGTCTCTTACTTTGGGAGTTCAATACATTTTGTGAAACGTTGCTGATTTTTTTTTTAATATTTTTTTTCTTCAAGTAAGTCATTCTGTTGTTGGGGAGTGACAAACATTCTGTAGTTCCACTCAAATTTTGTAAGGTCAAGGAAAAAGTTCTCAATGTTTCTGTTAATTTGGGAGGAATATGCCGTGAACCAAACTTACAGAACTTAGTGTGAACTCTTTTTATTATCACTATGGTTGGATAGGAAAAATAGTCTTGTTTCTTCATAGCTAAGTGGGTAAGACCTGTAAATTGATTATATCATAATTGCATACTGGAAGGTGCTAACACATTTATTGGAATCTTTTGGTACACATTTGAGACAGTTAATGCTACAACTAACTCACTCATTGACTTGATCTTGTAGCCCTACATTTGCTGTATCCAGACTTGACATTGCTCAGCCTTTTTATAGTGTTTCTCCACTGAGGAAAATAACATATAGAGACATCCTTACATGCTATTACTGCAGGAAGTATGAGACTCCAGTGCTTCTTGTGACTGTCTGAGTATTGCAAGAAGCTGCAAAGTAGACAATAAAACTTTATTAGGGAACTGAGACCTTTGTGTGGAAATGACCGTTAAAACACAGTCTTGCTCCGGTTCAATATTGCACACTGTTTGGCCTTTTTGTGGCTCAGATGTCTGCACCTACCCAGCTTGCCTAGTCCATTCTCAACTCATGAACATGGTGCCATGGGTTGAGAGGAGAAAGAGCACATGCGATAGCCTTTCTACTGAGATTTCTTCTGAAAACCCAGTGGCTTTTCCTGCTTTTTCCAGTGAAATCCTAATCACTTTCATAGATGATTTCAGAATTTTCTGGCTTGATGTAAAACAGTGGAGAAAATAATACCTTAACTAACACAGAGCTCTCATTAGGGCATTTAAAAGCTCAAGCAAGGTATTAATGGAGTAAAGTGATTTTTTTGATCGTCACAGTACATTTTTGATCATTTCTGGTTGATACATTTTGTCAATGAAGTACAAAAATTATCTTGTTATGTGCTAAAACATTTAGGAAAGCATTTCTGACCTTTCTTCTTTCTTTTTCTTTTTTTCCTTCTCCCCCACTCCAGCATCTATTGTCTTATTCAGAATGTCTGTGCTGTAGGTGACCCTGCTCTGGCAGGGGGGTTGGACTAGATGATCTCCAGAGGTCCCTTCCAACCCTGACCATTCTGTGATTCTGTCTTTTACCACAGGCCAATCTTTGAAACCTTTTGTGGATAGGACAGTGTGTAGGGGCTTTCCTGGCAACTTGAAATGCAAATCTCCTGAGGATTTGGAAGCTACAAATATAGCTGGTGGTTTGAGTACAATACAGCAGGAAGCATTTTCTAAATTCTTTATCTCATGTTTATTCTGCATGTATTTAAAGCAGTTAGGAATTTTTGGTTCATAACCATCTCCTTTTTATATTCTAGTGGCATTTCATAAAGGGAACTTTCGGTGCTTTTGCTTCTTAATTCTGGGCAGATTTTTCATTTCCATCAGTCTCCTGTTTTTCTTTTGGTGTATTGGATCAGTTCAGACTGTAGGCAAGATTAGACTAATCAAGAAGTCGGATTCAGAGCCAAGTAAGAAGGAACCCTACTGTAGTTGGGATTTGGAAAGAGCTTCCTGAAAATGAGATCAGGAAGGTGATGATTAAAGGGCGCGGTACAAACGTATAACACTCACTTGTGCCTAAGCGAAGACTTCAATCTATGAGGAAATGCTTAGCTAAAAGTTTCATTTCTTTCGCCGCTTGATATAACCAACTTCTGTTGCCCCAATGCGTAGTTCAGCAGATTTTTAATAAATAGAATGGTATGCATTGAATTAATTATCTTTCTAATATAAACCTGACACTGATTTTTAAACTGATTTCAGAGTACAGAAATAAGACAGGTAGCTGTTTCTTTTGCATTGGAATAATTTTTTTCCTAATTTTTTTAATATCTTTTGATAGCCTTTATTTCCTTCTTTTATGCTGTTATTTTTGATCTGCTGCATATTTTTCCACATCTGTGGGTTCGATAGTTTTTATACATTGTTGTGTCATTCCTTTTACTGACAGCAGATCTTAACTTTGGACCAGAACTGATTGATTAGTGTACAGCCTGGTTATTGACACTAATATCTGACTTTTATTTCCTCCTTTAGTAACATTAGTTCCAGAATGTCCTTGTTTTCCTCTAGATGTCACAGTCTCTCCCCACCCTGATCCAATTACATGAGAAAAGCACTGATATGCAGACAGAAATAATTCCTGAACAATATGAGAAAATAGCCATAAAATAAGTGTCTCCATTAACTTTTATTTAAAAGTCTCAGTTACATTGTGGTAAAAGCATTGTAATTAATGCTTGGAGTTTTCCAGATTTGTACACTCATATATCCATGTCAGACCTAATTAAGAGAATGAAAGCATTTGATTGCACACATCGTGTGTGCATTCTAAGCTAAACCGTTTCAATAATATGAAAAATTTCAATTTCACAACCTCTACTCCAATATTTGACAACTTCATTATTCAGGAAAATGCTGTCTGCAGATACCCATCAGTTAGGCAGAGTTCCAGCTAAATTTCATCATGAGCTTATTAACTCCCGTCTAATCATCCAGTCATGGCTGATTAATCATTTCTCCTGGTGCCTTGTTTTAATAAAATCTGTTTTCCGTGCCACTGACCAGCAAACTGCTGTCTAATTTTGTGTGTGGGATAGTCTTTGCTGAAGGGAGCAAAACACAGCCCTTTGCCACTGATCTAAAGGGCCTTGCGTGAAGGAATCGTCACTTGCAAGTGTCTTGCGTCTATAATTCTCCTCCTGTGTTTAAGGGATGGTGAAACTGTGTTTCCTCACAGAGCTAAAAAGGTTTCCCATGCTGCGGGGAAGGAGCGGAGGCATTTTGGGACAGGAATGCAACTGTAGCTGGTGGATTTTGGGATATTCAAATCATCCATCTCCAGCTGTGTAACTCTGAATTCATTAATTACTTTGTCTTAGTAAGCAGCAAGATAACACGGAGAGCTGGCAGCTTTATCATTTTCTCAGCATGGGGGGAGGGGGAAAGTAATTTCATCCCCCACGCAAATAGAAAAAACGTAACGCTCCCTATTTCTTTTTATAAGTGTTCTGTGTATTAATGAATAAGGCAATTTATCAAGGTACTTCCAAAAAAAACCCCCAAAACTGGCTGTTAAACGCGCTCTTGACAATTTTAGCTCTCTGATCTACACTACAGTAGCCTAGCTAATAACATGTCCGAAGGCTAACAGCAGTTGTTGTGAATGTGACGGGCTGAAAATGTTTTCAGGTAGGAAGAGTCAGAAATGAACCAGAGGTCTCTTAATGTAATGAACCAGAGCTCTTTTAATTTCCTAGCACTGATCAGAAAGTTTTCTCTTTTGTCAAACATTAAGGCAAGAATTATCATTTTTTTTTCAATCAAACTTTTGAGCAAAAAAGTCCAAACTATAGCTTCTTATTTCTGTAGGTTATTGGGGTGTTTTCATTAGTCTAAGGGTTGTCTACATGCGCCAGGCATAACTCACTGAAGTAACAAAACAGTGCAGCAGTAATTTTCTTCAGAAATTCTTTGGCTCAGTCTTCATCAGATAGTGGTGTATCATGAAGAGAGACAGAGCTCTTATGTCCAGCAGTGTTAGCTTGTACTTATTGCAAGGTCTGCCCTTCCAAACTTTGAATTTGCATAACCTAAATGCTTCTAACTGCAAAGAAAGAAGTGAGAGAAAGAAGAGAAAGGAGGGGAGAGAAGGTAGAGAAAGAAGTGGAGCTCAAAGCATCTCGTGCAGTGCGGGCCTTTGTATCATGCAGATCGACTTATTGACTACCAGTGGAAAGCTTTAAGAAAAGATGAGGTAGTTTAGAGACTTACTCTACTTAAAATCCTGGCTATTCTCAGCTGTTTTAGAGGTGCCACACTGCTAAGAGGAGAACAGGAAATACAATAGGGGGGAAAAAAAAAGGTACAAAACTTTTGCAGATAAAACAAATACTGTCATTTTCTCCTCAGTGCACCTTATTTAGCATCAGAAGTGATTGTTAGCAGGCCATTTCAAGTAAGGCACAAAAACTTGGCTTTGATCAACTGTGCTTTGATCAAATGTAAGTACTGGAAAAAATCAAGAAGTGAAGGCACAGTATTTTTGCATTCTGCTTATCCTCAGGGAGAGGCAAGGACAGGAATAAAATCATTATCTATTTCAAATCACAGAATCATGACAAGCAAATATTTCTAGCCTGGCACAAGGGCTCTTCTTTTGAGTGTGCCATATTTGGAATGAGGATGTATGAGGACGTATGGCATAAAAGCAAACATTTTTATCATCCCAGACAAGTTTCCTTTTTTAGTGGTAGATGGCAGGCCTTTTTGCAGCCTTACCACAACCATTGGATCTCTAATGTGCTCAGAGGTTTCTTTCCATGACAATGGTCTGTAAAAACTGACCTTGAGGGAAAGAGCAATTAATTTATTTCTTCTCAGTTAAGTTTTCTGATCTACGTTTCATACAGAGAAGGAGCTAAACTAAACAGACATGAAAGTACAGCTCTTGAAGCATCTTGAGGACAAAAGTCTGCAATGGAAGACAACCCTGGGCTAGAAGAGAAGACATATCATCAATTAACTTGTTTAATATTAAATTCAGGAAATCAAGGTGTCTACGAAGATAATCAAGTGTTGTAACAGAAACAAAAATACAATTAAATTTGGGATCTTTTGGGACCTTTATCTAGCTCAAGTCTAGTTATTCCCATCTTACTTATCTCTGTTAGAGAGTTTTAGACAGAGGTTTTGCTATATGTTCTCAGTTTCCTCAATTGAGACATGGAAAAAAAAAATCTTATTTTTTCTAACAGTTGTCTTGCTTCAGTTCTGAAAAATAAGTGTAGATGAAGATATAACATCCGCTATCTGGAATGCTTTGCTTCATTGAGATTTCAGGTCACGGTCCCGACGTGGATCATGGCAGTGTATGTGCAGTTTTCATAAGTAGTTATAGAGAATGTAATTAGCCATAGTCAGCTAAGATTCTCCTATACAGTGTGGAATAAAGTTCCTCAGTGTTTTTGTATGCTGCTCAAGCAGATGAAAGAAAACAGAATACAGAAGCCAGCGTTAGGAATTGTAGGCTGTTCTGCACAGCTTAAAGTAGTTTACTTTCCAGCTTTCTGTGCTGGTAATTAATGTTGCTGTATTAGTGGATGTTCAGCACATGTTCTGTGAGCTTGCTTTATGTCAAGATTTGAAAACCGAGTTTGTGAAAGATTTCTCATAATGGTGAAAAGGTCCCTCTTTATTTCTCTTGATCTAGTTCATGACTCCTTATGAAAAGAGAAAAGAGAAGTAACAGAACTACATTCGTGCTGTTTTGCCTGGCTTTTATGGTTAACGCAGCGCTGGATATCTGTTGTAAAAACCAGCCCTTCAGTTTGGATTAAATGCATTTAAAATGAAAGCTTGGCTGAAAAAATCAGAGCTCTTGTGTGCCTCTGAAGAGAAGTCAGGGAGTACAGGTCTGAAGTTTCTGGATTAGCACTGCAGTAAATCGTGGTTGTATGTTCTTCATGGAGGACTTCTTCCTGCAGTTACATGAAATTCTAAGGGAAGTATCAAGACTCTGTAGTATAATGTTCCCATCTAGTTCAAGAAGAGAAATTACTTTTATAATTTTAAATGCTGTCTTTGATCTTTTGCTTGATTCTGAGAATGCAATTTTGCATCCTTGATTTTTCTTTTTATAGCACTACCTGTATTCCGTAGACATACAGATGTAAGGGTGCCTTACCATTTTAGTATCCATGAAGCACTATGATGTACTTTGAAAGGTCATATTTTCTGCTCATTAAATTAGTTATGTTGATGGCTACTTGCTAACAGCAGGCCGTGAAATAGTTCTTTTAAGTTGAAGTTAGTAGCTTTCTGTAAAATTATTAATTATAACTAGCCCACAATCACTAAGTAAATTCTAGAGACGTTGTATCCTTCACCCTTTTGGTAACTCTGGTGTTTTCATGGCAAGATAATAATTTCCTACACTCGGAACTGTCAGATGGCAACAAACCCACTAAGTTTTGATATCTAATGTTAGCCAGTGTCATGTTCTTTTCTTTTGGGGAAGTCTTCTGAGAACATAGATACCTATGCAAGGAATATTTCTAAGTAGCATACTGCATTTGAGAGATGTATGCTTTAAGATGGATTCTGCTTCCTCTACTGGAGGAAATATTGTAAAGGTAGATAGGCTTTGGATAAAGAAAATAAGGAAAAAAAAAATAGTATATACCTACCTAACCATTTTCTTTTCCCAAACAATATGACTTAGTGATCAGGACAGAAGATGGGCCAGAAGAGGAATAGTTATTGAATTCCATGAATTTAGATTCATTGTAACACGTCAAAATTTACTGTGCTTTATAAAATAAATTATTGTCCTGTTCTTTCAGACCACGGTTAATGCAATGTATGATTGAAGTGAAGTAGTTTACACTGTAAGATACCACAGTGAGAGGGAGCTTATAGATGCGACTGCCAATCCCTGCCTGCCATACCCCCAACTCTTCCTGAAGTTTAAGCCTTCCTAGACCAGTTGGAAGATGTATACCTCCTGACATGTCAGCAAAACCTAAGCAGAGTAATTTATGGTAAGAACAGGCAGTTCCAAGTCCAAGGAGCATAAAGTGCTCCTTGGTTGTGGTGGTTGGAGGATGTCTTGGGCGTAGCGACCACAAAATGTTAGAGTTTTCAGTTCTTGGAGAAGTAAGGAGGGAAGTCAGCAGAACTGCTACCTTGGACTTCTGGAGGGCAGCCTTTGGCCTGTTTAGGAGACTGGTTGACAGTCCCTTGGGGGGCAGTCCTGAAGGGCAAAGGAGTCTAGGAAGGCTGGACATTGTTCAAGGAAATCCTAAAGGTGCAGGAGGAGGCCGTCCTCATGTGCCAAAAAGATGAGCTGTGGGGAAGAAGACCAGCCTGGCTGAACAGAGTGCTTCGGCTGGGACTCAGGGAGGGGGGAAAAAAGAAAAAAAAAGAGAGTTTATGACCTTTGGAAGAAGGGGCAGGCCACTCAGGAGGACTACAAGGATTTATGAAGTTGTGCATGGAAAAAAATTAGAACGACCAAAGCCCAACTAAAACTTAATCTGGCTAATGCTGTAAAAGACAATAAAAAATGTTTCTATAAATACATTAGCAACAAAAGGAGAGCTAAGGAGAATCCTTGTCCTTTATTGGATGCGGAGGAGCAACATAGTGACAAAGGATGAGGAAAAGGCTGAGGTACTTAATGCCTTCTTTGCCTCAGTCATTAACAGTAAGACCAGTTGTTCTGTGGGTACCCAGCCCTGAGCTGGTAGACAGGGATGGGGAGCAGAATGAAACCCCCATAACCCATGGGGAAATGGTTAGCGACCGGCTTACACCACTTAGACACACACAGGTCTATGGGGCTAGATGGGATCCACCCAGGGTACTGAGGGTGCTGACAGAAGTGCTCACCAAGCCACTTTCCATCAGTTTTCAGCAATCCTGGTTAACTGTGAGGTCCCAGTTGACTGGAAGTTAGCAAATGTGATGCCCATCTACAAGAAGGGCTGGAAGGAGGATCTGGGGGACTACAGGCCTGTCAGTCTGACCTTGGTGCCAGGGAAGGTCATGGAGCAGATCGCGTGGTACATGCAGGACAACCAGGTGATCAGGCCCAGTCAGCATGGGTTTATGAAAGGCAGGTCCTGCTTGACTAACCTGATATCCTTCTATGACAAGGTGACCTGCTTAGTGGATGAGGGAAAGGCTGTGGATGTTGTCTGCCTAGGCTTTAGTAAAACCTTTGATACCGTTTCTGACAGCGTTCTGCTGGAGAAACTGGCTGCTCGTGGCTTGGACAGGCGCACTCTTCACTGGGTAAAAGTCTGTCTGGATGGTGGGGCCCAGAGAGTTGTGGTGAATAGAGTCAAATCCAGTTGGTGGCTTGTCCCAATTGGTGTTCCGCAGGGCTCGCTATTGGGGCCAGTTTTGTTTAATATCTTTATAAATGACCTGGACGAGAGAATTGAGTGCACCCTCAGTAAGTTTGCAGATGACACCAAGTTAGGAGTGTTGATCTGCTTGAGGGTGGGAAGGTTCTACAGAGGGATCTGGACAGGCTGGATCGATGGGCCGAGGCCAATGGTATGCAGCTCAACAAGACCAAGTGCTGGGCCCTGCCCTTGGGTCACAAGAACCCCATGTGCAGTGCTACAGGCTTGGGGAAGGGGAACTGGCGAGGCCAATGGTATGCAGCTCAACAAGACCAAGTGCTGGGCCCTGCCCTTGGGTCACAAGAACCCCATGTGCAGTGCTACAGGCTTGGGAAAGAGTAACTGGAAAGCCTCCCTGCGGAAAAGGACCTGGGGATATTGATCAACAGCTGGCTGAATATGAGCCTGCAGTGTGCCCAGGTGGCCAAGAAGATCAATAGCATCCTGGCTTCTCTGGAGCGTGTCCAGAGAAGGGCAAGGAAGCTGTTGAAAGGTCTAGAGCACAAGTCTTCTGAGGAGCAGCTGAGGGAACTGGTGTTGTTTAGCCTGGAGAAGAGGAGGCTGAGGGGAGATCTTATCGCTCTCTACAACTACCTGAAAGGAGGTTGTAGAGAGGTGTGGGTTGACCTCTTCCCCAAGTAACAAGCAATAGGATGAGAGGAAACGGTCTCAAGTTGCACCAGGGTAGATTTAGATTGGATATTAGGAGAAATTTTTTCACTGAAAGGGTTGTCAAGCACTGGAACAGGCTGCCCAGGGAAGTGTTTGAGTCACCATCCCTGGAGGTATTTAAAAGACACGTAGATGTGGTGCTTAGAAACATATTTTAGTGGTGGACTTGGCAGTGTTAGGTTAATGGTTGGACTTGATGGTCTTAAAAGTCTTTTCCAACCTAAGCGATTCTATGGTTCTGTCTCTTTGGATGCATTCGTAGTCTTTCCTGTATGACCATCATGTAGGTGTCAAACTGTAGGATTTGACAAGCGTACATGTTCAAGTGGTTATACTGAGAGACTACAAATAAAGGTCCGTTTGGCATATGCCAAGTCCTGTTGACAATTCTATTTAAAGATGAGTATACCAATGCAGATTTAGTGTGTACAATTTATAAATACTTGGCAAATACTGCACTTGATTCTTGAAGCTAATTGATGTCCATTAAAATAAAATAAATGGACAATTCAGCAATAAGGCAATTGATTGTACAACTGACGATATACGTTGAGTTCTGAGTGGATTCCTTCTGACACCAATTGTGGCTGCTCTGTTCACTTAAATTTTGGATCAGTGAGAACAGAAAGGAAGACAAAGTGTGAATCAACTCACCTCTTCAGCATTGTCACACAGTCAAAGTGCTTGTAATGCGATGTTCTCAGTGCATATACAATTTTAACAAAGCAAAAGGTGTATCAAAACCAAAGTAATAAATGAAAGATTTGTATGTAAATCAAACTTGGGTATTCCTCACCTCTTTTTTTTAAGGCGTCGTAGTTGTATTTTTGCATTTAGATTTAAATCATTGCTTGCTTTTCTAACTTATCAACATCTTATTATATCTTTTCTTATATTGCATCTGTTTTAAAACACTAGGTGGTTTTTAGGAGGGATTTCTGCTGCTGTGGTTGATAACAAAAGTCACAGTAAAGATTATTAAAAAAAATAGAGGCAAATCACAGAATTTCTATTATAAATCTAAATGGAGTCGAAATCTCAGAAGAGAGATAGGAATTGTCAAATTAACAAATGCTTGTAAGTTTATCATGTTAATTAGTTGAGAGTTCAGATTGTGGTTTCTAACCTTTGTGTGCTAGGAAGTCTGAACAATACTGAAAATAAAAAAAACTGCAGTGTGTTCTGTGCTAAGTCCGGAGACAAATCTACTTCAGATACACTGCTGGTGGTGCCAACTGAGTTTTTGATAGGTAGTGCCATACTCACCTTTCTAGTAACTGAAATGTGTTCTAGTAGATATTTTCAATCCTTTCTGAGACTCTAAGGTGGTCCAAAGACTTTTTAGAGAGAGTAATTTAAAATCTGTTTCCTTAATGAACCTTGAAACAGTTTTGTTAATACAAAACCTTAAGCTTTCATAGCGATTCTCTTATTCCCTATAGGAGAAAGGAATGACATTTTGGTGTGCTGTTCTCTGTTCTTATGCAAGTAATTCTGTTATGCTGCAGGTAGTAGGGTCAGGGTTTGACTGGTACCCCCTGATTAATACTTATGGCGTTCATTAAAGTGGCAAACCTTGAATAGCAGCTTCTAATCCTTTTCAAGTGAATAATGTTCACTTATGACAGAGCTTTATTCAAGAGAAAATGGAGATGCGGTTTGTGGGGAAACTGTGTTCTTTATTTTTGGCTGCTTGGTGCTGAATACAATGTGGAATTATTTCAGCATCGGTCTTCATTTGCTGCCTATTACCTGATATTTAGATGGATGTTTTGGGCTTCCATAATTTGAAGTGTTTCCCATAAAATAGAGACAAAAAGTGAGGTATTGGCATTTTAAAGAGGTGCCAGGAGAATAACTTCTACTCATTTTCTTTCATACTAGATACATTTCCGAAAATGTGAAATGTTAACTTCAAAATAGACTTTGATATGCTGTATTTAAGGAAAAAAGATTTACTGATTTCTTGCTTTTTCTTTCTACAGCTAGTTGATGTGGAAAAATGGGTATGTGATTCTGTCTTTTATTCACTTGATCCCAAATGTTTCATGTTGCCACTGAGTCTAACCTGTCTGTTTTGATACCCTCTGTGTTCATGACCCTTCAACTTGCATGGCTCAAAAAAAGAGGCGAATACATAGTCATGTAGGATCTGGTCATTCCTGACCTGTCATACCAAATTACATGCTACTCCAATGACTTTTCTCTCTTTTAATTTGATTGTAGAATTGCGTAACATGAAAGTGTGATTATTGCCTGTCAGTTTTGAGCCTTGCTGTCTAATGTTATAACTCCATTCTGTAACCCACCCTGTCTTTTCCAGTATAGACACTGTAATCCTAAAATGCATGACAGTAAGAGAATTAATACTGATAAATAATGTGTGATGCTGTATCTAGCTGCTAATAATATATATACACAAAATACTAATGATGGAGAACAGCTGCTACAGAATAAAAAAATCATTCATAGATCTTAGCAAATAAAGTCAAAGCACAGTTCACTGCTGAATGTGTTGTTAAGGCCTTTCCTAATGTGTCTGTGTATACCATGCGTATTTGTTTGAGCATCTGATATAACTCCCCTATATGGGACATATTTACGTATGTTTTCCTCCAATGTAATCTTTAACATGTGCATATGTATGAGTTAGTGGTCATAAAAGTGTGTGTAGAATTTTGTTCACATTTAAAATGCTGGAAGCCTCTCTGAAAGCTTGGACCATAATAGGCATCCGTGATTTCTTAATACTTAATTTGACCTGCGCATGACCAGAAATTTGACCTGCGCATGACCAGAAAAAACCTCAGACCTCCTTTGGTATATGGCCAATAACCCAGCTAGAGCACTGGTCTCACTTTATTTTGGCCAGACATAGAATTTTCATCTGTGGTTATTGCATGTTTATAGTAAGTAGTGACTCAAGTTATAGCTTGCTTGAGACTCCTGTAGGTAAGTACATTGTTTAACTGGTGGCTTAGGCTATTCAACACCCTTTCTACTCACGTATTCGTGTCTATGTCATGTGACATATATGTGTAGATGTTTATAATATTTATTAAACAGTAACTGTAGTTAAGTATTAATTTTAGGTAATTGCATCAGTATGACAGCATTATCCATATTCTGTGAATCTGATATTTGTGACAACCAGCAAATTTTTATATGGATTGATATGGAATGTTTTTAAGCCATAATGATGGTCAGGTTATCTTCTCATTTTGTCCATTATTGTCCAAATTACAAGTGAGAGGGTTTGGTTCTAATTCTTTAGATTCTGTGTTTTTATTCCTATGAAGAACTTTACTATGAAAAGAAAAACACCAATAAAAAAAGTAGTTCAGTAATATACGGGCACCTGGCCTCATGCTTCAAGTTGCATGAAAAATTGCAAGCCAGAAGTTTATTGGTTACACTCTGACATGGCTTGTTTTGAAGTATTGACTTGACTGAAGTATTCATGGAATGTGTTCTTGGAAATCATGGTATTAACTGCATAAATAGAAGTCAGATCTGCTTTTTTTCTTTTTTTTTTTTTTTAATTCAGAATTTAGTAATGTCAAACTTTATGCTTTGGAAAGACTGCTTTACAGAAATGTGTCCTTAAACCATTTTAAACAGAAATGGTTCCCATGACAGCAGACCTAAATGTTTTCTTCCAAGTTATATCAGCTCAAGACTTTTCCTAATAGAATAATTCAGTAATCCATACAACCTCCTATCTGATGATGATGGAGTGATGCTGGCTTTACTTAAAATATGGAATCATTCTATCTCAGATGAGCCCCAGTTTGCCCTGTCAAGCAGCTTTTAACCCCCTCTATAATTGCAGAATGTTATCAGAGATCTTATGGTGGACTGCAGGTGGACATACTGCATTAATGCAGCGGAAGGCTGGCTTTGCACAGCTGCGTTGTCACTGAGGCCAGACACCTCATTCTACTACGTATATTTCTTCATAAGCCATTTTCCAGTGTACAACACACAAGATTAATATAAGTGTGTTCAGTTATATCTATGGATCTGTGGACACCTTGAAGTCCAAGCCCAGAGCCTAAGTTCAGCAAGCTTCATGTCAAATTAATTACCAAATTAGCAACTGAAAGTTGCCGCAAGTAGTTTCATGCCATTCATAGCATAAGCTAAAGTCATCCACTTCTGAGCTGTTCCAGCCTATAAAGTGTGCTAACGAAAATTTTGGAAGGAATCCCTCCATTTCTGCTGTGCTTCTGTTGAATGACTATCATCTGATAATTTTGTTCCAAAATCTTAATTCTACTGTAAGGCGTGTGATGGCAGTTGGAGCTGGGTAAGAATTAAATGGACTTAAGATATTCCTTGAACCTTTGGCTTTCTCCTTTTGTCTCTCAGCAGTTGTGACTGTGAGGGCTTACAGCACTGCTTCAGTGCAGAATCAAAGAGATTAGTTTAAAACATCTAGCCAAATGTAAAAAATAATGGAAGTAAGGCTTACCTTTTCCACCCCAGCCCCCATTTCATATTTGAAAATGGCTTTTTTGCTTTTAATGAAATTACCAAAGCAGGGGGAACCCAACATTTACTAAATGTTGGAGGGATTTACTAAATTTCAACTGGAAGTTATAAGACCCTGAATATATCTTACTATCAGCTGAAATTGAATAATGCATAGTGAAAGGAATTCCTTTCAACCTGCCTGTCATTTTCGTCTCTTTTAATATATTTATGAAACAAGGGAAATAATTGTAAAGTCTCTGTTGCTGTGAATTAGCAACTATTGGTGTTTCTTTGCAAATCTGAGATTTCAAGGTGGGTGCTGTATACTTCAAGGGTTTGATTTTTAAAGGACTTCTGTTCTCATAAAAGCACCTGAATGTCTGTCTTGACTTTTGAAACAAGTGCTTAGAATTCACTGTAAGGAGTGGGAATTTTCTAGGGCATCTGTGGTTTCCAAAACCTAGCCTTTTTTACACATTTGCCTATATATGGTTGGTGAATTATTTTGAAAATTTGGCATTAAGAGCCATTAAGAATGATTGTTTTCAAGACAGATTACTCTGAAGAGCTTTTTACCTGAAGGGAAACCAAGTGTATTGGTTCTTAAATTTAGAGTGCAAGGGGCAAGGATTTTCATCCTTAGGCTGGCTAATGGCAAAGCTGTGGTAACTATAACATTGTAGGATTGTCTGTAACTTTTAAATAGTCAGAGGAACCTCTTCTGCTGAAGGTAGTTGTTGATCTTCTCTTCCCCTCAAATAGTTATTGTGTTAGCTCAGTTTTATGCAACTAGTAAAACTAATTTGCAGTTTCTTTGGAGAAAAGCTTGCAGAGTAAGGAAGCACACTTTTGACACTTTTTAAAAGAATTGCTTTCATTACAGAAACTTCTGGGTTGGGAAGAAGTGAATAAATTCTGGCTTTGAGGCTGGTGTGGACTGGGTAAATATAACAAGAACAAGTGGATGTTGACTAGAGGAAACAAACTAGAGTTGCTGTAGAGTTTGGAGTGAGCTGCAAAACAAAGCTTCATCAAGACAAATGGCTGCAGTCGTATGTCTTCAGTGCCATTAAAGTAATTAAATGCACATCATGCTTTATAATCAGTGTGATTTTCAATCATTAAATGAATTATCGAAGGACTTGATTTTTGACAATAAGTTCATTTACTTAAATATAGATTTATTTTCCAGATTACTGTGGTGAAAAAATACGCTAATTGTGCACAAATATTTGATCCCCCAGTTTAAAGAATTTGCATTCAAATTTTAGTTACAACATAGACTGCAGAGGTGACTCAGTGTAGGGAGTCATATCAGCTGTGTTTAACATAGGATCACTCGGTTATACTCATACAGATCTTGTGGGAAAAGAGAAGATAGCACTGTACAATGTTAAATGAACAGGCATATTGAAGTGGAGTGACTAAGGAAATACTGCTTAAAATGCTTCACCTACGGAAGCAGCTTCAACTGCATCTGCAGTTCCATCCTTAGTGTACTGTATGCTGTAGTGGATGCTAATTGCAGACCAAGTCTAATTCACATCATCAAGAGAAAGCAATACAAACATTTTCTAAGTACACTTTTTCTTTCCAGAAGAAATCTGTGTGCAAATCTGACTGAAACTTATTTTAATAGAATAGTAGCATTTCCAGCTCTATACTAGGATTCCTTTGGTATTTCCTCGTCAGTCCATATTATTGATCTGAGAACTTCAAGCTGTGTTCTGTGTATCAACAGTAATTACTGTGAATTGCAGCAAACTGTCTACTTTCAGTTTACTTGGTTTCAGTACTCCTTGATTGAGTTAGTGTAAAGATCTGATATTTCTATGTAAGTAAATAAAATACTACAAGAATAGTATGAAAGAAATAGGAGATAATTTCTAAATTAAATGGATTTTAAAACTAATCCTGGCAAGAGTTCCAAATAAAATAGCATTACTGTTTCGCTCTTTTCATCAAGCCAGAGAGCCCAAGAATTAAGGTTGAGATTATGATAAATTAGAAGGTGTTTGAACAACTGTAGTAAGTGATATGCTACCCAAAAGCTGTCCAAGGAATGAAATAATATAATAACCCCAAACAGCTGTAAATATTTACATTAACAGCACATCCTTAGTGTGCTCTAGTAAAGCTTTAATCGGTTTTAAATTTTATTTATTTATTTTATTTTTGGAAAGAGAGAACAGTTAGGATGATGGATAGAACGATGGGTGTTATGTGCCTCAAATCTTCTAATTTAAAAACCTGCGAAGGTAATTTTTTTTTTTTTTTAAAGTCATATTCCAAGCCATGCAGCTAATCTGGCTGCTGGTGCTGAGTTTAGTTCCTCCACAAGGGTGCTATTTGTGTGACACTAAGCACTCACATAGGCATTTGTCCCCAAAAGATCAGACAGCATATGCAGTTGAAGACTTAAGTCAGTGGAATTTAATTATCCACTTACTGGTTACACTCAGTTACCAGTCTGACCTCTCAGGATAACTTTTGAGAAAGTTGGATGCTAGAGAAACAGGTGTAGCACATTCCGATTTATTGTTCAAGTGAATTTTAAAGGTGAAATGCTGTCTGTGATGCATTTTGTCATCAAATTTGCACTGATTTCAGTAGGACAGGATTTAACAGAGACACTTATTTGTACTCTAGAAGTACATCAGAAGTCCAGTCATTACCTTGCTTCTGAACACTCAGTAGAGAACCTCCAGTGGATTCATGGATTTCAGTGTCTGATACATATAAGTGTTCTGTAGTTAGCTCATAACTGGTCAGCTCTTCAGATATTGGAAGTGCTTTAGGTGTTTATGCTGCAGACAGTGTAGGGTTAGCAAGTTATTTAGACTCCTAATTATAATCAAAGCAGAGAACCAAACACTTCTAGTACATAGTTGGTACCATGCTACAGAAAATGTCAGCTTAATACATCCGATGAATTGCATTCTAGAAATGACTCTCTTCCTTGACTGTAAAATCTACACAACTAGCTGAAATCTTCATAGTGCAGATTTATCTCACCTTTAATAACTTGTGAGAGTGAGCTTCTTTTTAACAGTGTTCCATACCGAATACTGCATACATCTATGTGGTTTGTTAGGGTGTGTGGAATGTCACATTTTAAATGTAAATGTGACCAAGCTCTATTATCATCAGTTCAGCTCTACTGATGGAGTTAGCAGCTTTGTGTATAACTAAAATTATATATCATCACAATTTGGTCTCTTCTTTTACTTTTAGCTGAGTTAGTGCTGAAGTGGACAACAATTTTTTTTGTTGTACTTAATGACTGTATCGATTTGTCTTTTAATCACTTTAACACGTTGGTGTTAGTGTTTGGCAAACCATACCTTTCGAGAGCAATGAATGTTAGAATTACATTAAGAAATTTCAAGTTATAGGTCTGTTCTGTCTGTTTAATTTTCAAATACACATTCTGAATTGCTAATGTTAGTCCAGAAACTCATGTGTGCTGTCGTGCTGAGGTACGGAGAGCAAGTGTGAAGGAACAGAAAGTCCTTACCTCTGCAGAGGATGAGTTGGAGAAATTTCTTGTGTAACAGCCTGTTGTCTACCTGAAGTGCGTAATTTTTGTTGTTTTGCTTCAGGGTGGTTTTTTGGTGTGTGTGTGGTTTTTGGTTGGGTTTTTTTTTTTTTTTCCTTTCCAAGCTGAGAGTTAGTGCTTTTCAAAGTAAGCATTCTCCTCTAGCTAAGAAGGGATTTGGTCTAGAAACCTTGGAGAATGTTCTTGCAGAAGGATGTGACAGGAGTACCTGGGACCCTCTGCCCATCCATTTGCTGGTAGCTGGGCAGATGAGGCCATCACAGTTTGTGGCACATAGCTTCTCAGGATTGGCCCAAAGTTTCACAGGGACATTCTCTTCACAGTCACGGATAAAACGTGCATTTAAGAGTTTGCTACGAAGAGAAAGCATTTTTACAACAATTAAGTTTCAGAGTATTTCTTCGCCTGGTGGTTTTGAGTCAGTAAGTGTTTATATGTGTTCAGACTTCCCTCACCCACCGTTGTCTTTCAGGTTTTCTGGCTTGAAGGGGACTGCTCGTGGCACTTTCTGTCTCTAAGAATGAGATGTAAATCATCTTCAAAATTATTAAGGAACCAGAGTCACTCTAAAGAACACGATGTGACAGATGTAAACAGATGACAATTGCTTCTCTCTCATTTGTTACAGTTCATTTAATATGTCAATTGAAGAGAACAAATTGTTAAATCTGGTCTTCCAAAAATACAGCACAAGAAGCTGCTGTATCATTTTAGTAATCAAGGGAAGAGGTAAACGATTCACTGTAATTTGAAGCTAGTTAAGAGATTACAATCAAGCAGTTAAAATAATTTAAGTTTCACAGAAGGACTGTGGTTTAAATGCACTTGTAATATGGAAAAAGCAGTGGGGTTGCTTAGTTCTCAGGATAAAATTCCATTGATGAATGACAGCTGGAAGAGACTGATGTCTTTGATGGATCTAATCTCCTTGATAAACTGACAGCATGATGGCAAATCGAATTCAGTATTGACAAATATTGGGAAGGTTATGTTAGAATTAACCATGTAATTAACTTGTTTCTATATTAATGTATTTACACCCCCCCAACACTGTAGATATTTCGGCAAGGCTTCTGGTTAGTTTCTGGAGCCACCCAGTAAAAACAAACAAAACATTGAGGTGACAAGAAGTGGGATGAATAATAATGCTAAAATGATCATACTGTATTTTAAATCCTTGCTTTATGGGGATGGTAAACAGGGCACATGATCCATGATCTTCAGTTTGTTTCCAAATGTCTAACTACCAAATAGACCTAGAAGACTTTTAAGGAGAGAAGTCTTTGAACATTTTGAGATCATTAGATTATACTACTTTTTTTTTTTTTTTTTTTTTTTTTTTTTTAGCTAGAACATCTTGTACATCTTTACATCTTTGAGAACAGATACTTCTGTTTTAAAAGTGTGTATGAAACGAAAGCATCCAGTCTTGCTTGGAAGCTCTCCAGTTAGACTCTCTTTTCATGTGGAATAGAGATTTGCTGCCAAACTTCAGTCCTTAGCTTCAAACTTTGTGATACCAAAACATGAACTGATGATGTCAAAAGAGGAAAAGGTGGCCATAGAACTCTCACAAAGAAAACCAAATCATTGCATGTAGCATAACTTACCACTCTCCTTTTATTCTTGAGCACCTCCATGAAAATTAACCTAAAAATTTCCACAATCTTCTGACATCAGTCATGTGGTACTGATTTTTTTTTTTATCCACTGCATCAAATATTAGTAATATTTTAATTTTCTTAATTTACTCTGCGTTTACATACGATATGTTACTACAGTAGTGGTGTTGCTCTCCAGCACTGCGCTTTGAATGCAGGACTTTACAACTTGCATTTTACTTAGTTAGAAGCTGTCTGCAGAGCAAGTGAAGATGATCAGGCGTGGCTCCTGTTTTACTTGTACTGTGTTTTATCTTTAAGCAATAAGTATTTAATGTACTATATTATTTAAAGTAAAAAAAAAAAACTGGGAAAACGATTGCATAAAAAAATGATGAAGCCTTGTTCTGAGCAGCTGTTTTGCTTTCTAGCACGAGCTATAATTATGCTAATTGCAATGATAAATGTTCCTTTTAAATGTGGTTTGTAGTTCTGTGTATCCCACTCACATTTTCAGGGAAAACAAATCCCATTTTTAAGCACCTGAAAGCAAATATTCATTTCACATTTTCTCTTTTTTTCCCCTTCTCATGGCTCTACAGAAATTTATGATGAAGGTAAGCAAGTTAAACATCTAGTATTATACTTTCTGTGAATTCCTACAGTTAATTTAATTCATTCTTTTTCTTTATTTTTAACATCAGCATGAAACTTGCCTTCACTAAAACAACACGTACTGAATTTTGTAAAAAATTTGGTTTTAGAAACCACAGTGACTCTAATTTGGATTGGGTTATGGTTTATTTAGACCATGAAGGACCCAAAGGCAGACATCTTTGTGGAATGAGGACTCTGGGCCGTCTTCTCTAATTCTCAATTCTTCATTACCCTTTCAGTGAGAATACAACACTATCTGGTAAATGAGAAATCTTGAGACAATGAGCAAATAACAAAAGTTCCAGTAAAACATTGGGCATTCTGGAAAGCAGGGACAGCACACCGTTTCTTCTGTCGCAAGAATGCTGTTGTGATGGTGTGGTGTCTCAGTGGGGTGAGTGGGGAGCCCTTGGGCTAGGGGTCACTGGCCCTTTGCTGCCTCAGGTCAGTAAGCACGTGCAGGAGCTCTGCTTCTCAGTGCTTTTTTTGCCTTTTTTAAAAAAAAATATTTATTTATTAAGACTATGACAAGGCACTCAGTGATCCTCAAAACATTTTGAATAACTGGCATTTGAATAATTGGCTGTGATTTTAGCTGAGATGTGTTGGTTATCTGTTTTCTACTTTTTCCTTTAATTATTGATGTCTATTTCCAATGAATCTTCTAAAATTATTTGTTTACTGTTCTTCATACACTAAGAGTTTGCTGTTCTATGGTATGGTCTTGCTTTATTGTCACTCTCCAAAAGGGAGGAATTCTGGGCTAGATAAGCAGTGCTATTTTAAGGGCTGGATTTAATGATGTCAGAGAAATTTTCTTAGCGTGACTTCTCTGCTGATCCATCTTTTCTTCTCACTTGGCTGTCGGTCTTATTCTTTATCTGTGAGTTTCTTTCTCAAGTGACAAGGATGATTCACATTCCTTGTATCATACAGCTACAGAAAAGGCTTAGGCGCAATGCTTAACCTGTGAAAAATGCCTCCCTCCTCCACTTAGTTAGCTCTAAAATAACCAGGAAGATTTTTATTAATTCCTTCTATCTGCTATGCAGTGAGGGAGGAGGAGTACGGGGGAAGAGAAATCTTCACCAGGCTAAGGGAGAAATCGATAAATTTTATCCTCTTGGGCAATTTTTTTCCAAACTGCTGAAAGTGCTTGAAAATAGGATTTTGTAATGGAAGTATTGCCTCAGCCATAAATATAAATGTTTGTTTTACATAGACAACTGGAAACAGATGATCAATACTATTTATTTTTGATTTCTTTTCAGTGCTGTATCTGCTTTTCATTGGTGTGACATTAGCCATTGCCGGGAAAATGATAACATAAATGTAGTGATGGAAATACTAATCATGAGGTATATTTGAAGTGTTTCTAATTATGTGGCTGTTTATTTTGCCTTCTGACAGGTCAATATTAGCAAAATTGGGATCATTTACCATGGTGCTGGCACAAATGTTTATCATCATTACCAATCGCAGAATCTTCAGAGTTGGAAGAGACCTCTAGAGATCACCTAGTCCAACTCCCCTGCTAAAGCAGGATTGCCTAGAGCATGTTACTGCATCCAGGCAGGTCTTGAAAATCTCCAGAGAAGGAGACTCCACAGCCTCCCCGGGCAGCCTGTGCCAGTGCTCTGTCACCCGAACTGTAAAGAAGTTTTTCCCTGTATTTGAATGGAACTTCCTATATTCCAACTTGTGCCCATTGCCCCTCGTCCTGTCACTGGGAACCACCGAGAAAAGTGTGGCTCCATCCTCCTTCAACCCACCCTTTAGATATTTGTAAGCAATAATCAGGTCTCCCCTCAGCCTTCTCTTCTCCAGGCTAAAGAGTCTCAGCTCTCTCAGCCTTTCCTCATAAGGGAGATGCTCCAATCCCTCAGTCATCTTAGTTGCCCTTTGCTGGACTCGCTTCAGCAGTTCCCTGTCCCTCTTGAACTGGGGCGCCCAAAACTGGACACAGTATTCCAGTTGTGGCCTCACCAGTGCCGAGTAGAGGGGGAGAATGACCTCCCTCGACCTACTGGTCACACTCTTCCCTATGCAGCCCGGGATTCTATTGGCCTTTTTGGCGACAAGGGTACATTGCTGGCTCATGGATAATTTCATGTTTAGCAGGACCCCCAGATCCTTCTCCTCAGAACTACTTCCCAGCAGGTCCACCCCTAACCTATACTG